>NW_027139340.1:300000-316856 GCF_035084215.1 Heptranchias perlo
ATAAACAAACAGACCAAGTCCTTAGTGCGTCACTTGCAAAAGTTAGGTTTTAAAATGGTGGGCATTAGGGTTAGGGTTAGGGTTAGGGTTAGGGTTAGGGTTAGGGTTAGGGTTAGGTTTTAAAATGGTGGGCAGAGGGGGGAAACGCCCTCCCTATGTTGTCTGCCTCTTGGTTCTGGCCCGCACCTCAGACTGTTGCTGTTGTCCAAATGAATGCACCTTGTGCTTTAGCTTTAGGCACCATCCAGAGTTCCTGCTTGGCTACTACTGAATGTGTCCCGTCCTCCAGCCTTAAGTACCATCCATCGTTCCTTCTTGGAACACTCCGACCGGTTTCGCCATCTTGCGGCTCATCAGGGAGCTATAAACAAACAGACCAAGTCCTTAGTGCGTCACTTGCAAAAGTTAGGTTTTAAAATGGTGGGCAGAGGGGGGAAACGCCCTCCCTATGTTGTCTGCCTCTTGGTTCTGGCCCGCACCTCAGACTGTTGCTGTTGTCCAAATGAATGCACCTTGTGCTTTAGCTTTAGGCACCATCCAGAGTTCCTGCTTGGCTACTACTGAATGTGTCCCGTCCTCCAGCCTTAAGTACCATCCATCGTTCCTTCTTGGAACACTCCGACCGGTTTCGCCATCTTGCGGCTCATCAGGGAGCTATAAACAAACAGACCAAGTCCTTAGTGCGTCACTTGCAAAAGTTAGGTTTTAAAATGGTGGGCAGAGGGGGGAAACGCCCTCCCTATGTTGTCTGCCTCTTGGTTCTGGCCCGCACCTCAGACTGTTGCTGTTGTCCAAATGAATGCACCTTGTGCTTTAGCTTTAGGCACCATCCAGAGTTCCTGCTTGGCTACTACTGAATGTGTCCCGTCCTCCAGCCTTAAGTACCATCCATCGTTCCTTCTTGGAACACTCCGACCGGTTTCGCCATCTTGCGGCTCATCAGGGAGCTATAAACAAACAGACCAAGTCCTTAGTGCGTCACTTGCAAAAGTTAGGTTTTAAAATGGTGGGCAGAGGGGGGAAACGCCCTCCCTATGTTGTCTGCCTCTTGGTTCTGGCCCGCACCTCAGACTGTTGCTGTTGTCCAAATGAATGCACCTTGTGCTTTAGCTTTAGGCACCATCCAGAGTTCCTGCTTGGCTACTACTGAATGTGTCCCGTCCTCCAGCCTTAAGTACCATCCATCGTTCCTTCTTGGAACACTCCGACCGGTTTCGCCATCTTGCGGCTCATCAGGGAGCTATAAACAAACAGACCAAGTCCTTAGTGCGTCACTTGCAAAAGTTAGGTTTTAAAATGGTGGGCAGAGGGGGGAAACGCCCTCCCTATGTTGTCTGCCTCTTGGTTCTGGCCCGCACCTCAGACTGTTGCTGTTGTCCAAATGAATGCACCTTGTGCTTTAGCTTTAGGCACCATCCAGAGTTCCTGCTTGGCTACTACTGAATGTGTCCCGTCCTCCAGCCTTAAGTACCATCCATCGTTCCTTCTTGGAACACTCCGACCGGTTTCGCCATCTTGCGGCTCATCAGGGAGCTATAAACAAACAGACCAAGTCCTTAGTGCGTCACTTGCAAAAGTTAGGTTTTAAAATGGTGGGCAGAGGGGGGAAACGCCCTCCCTATGTTGTCTGCCTCTTGGTTCTGGCCCGCACCTCAGACTGTTGCTGTTGTCCAAATGAATGCACCTTGTGCTTTAGCTTTAGGCACCATCCAGAGTTCCTGCTTGGCTACTACTGAATGTGTCCCGTCCTCCAGCCTTAAGTACCATCCATCGTTCCTTCTTGGAACACTCCGACCGGTTTCGCCATCTTGCGGCTCATCAGGGAGCTATAAACAAACAGACCAAGTCCTTAGTGCGTCACTTGCAAAAGTTAGGTTTTAAAATGGTGGGCAGAGGGGGGAAACGCCCTCCCTATGTTGTCTGCCTCTTGGTTCTGGCCCGCACCTCAGACTGTTGCTGTTGTCCAAATGAATGCACCTTGTGCTTTAGCTTTAGGCACCATCCAGAGTTCCTGCTTGGCTACTACTGAATGTGTCCCGTCCTCCAGCCTTAAGTACCATCCATCGTTCCTTCTTGGAACACTCCGACCGGTTTCGCCATCTTGCGGCTCATCAGGGAGCTATAAACAAACAGACCAAGTCCTTAGTGCGTCACTTGCAAAAGTTAGGTTTTAAAATGGTGGGCAGAGGGGGGAAACGCCCTCCCTATGTTGTCTGCCTCTTGGTTCTGGCCCGCACCTCAGACTGTTGCTGTTGTCCAAATGAATGCACCTTGTGCTTTAGCTTTAGGCACCATCCAGAGTTCCTGCTTGGCTACTACTGAATGTGTCCCGTCCTCCAGCCTTAAGTACCATCCATCGTTCCTTCTTGGAACACTCCGACCGGTTTCGCCATCTTGCGGCTCATCAGGGAGCTATAAACAAACAGACCAAGTCCTTAGTGCGTCACTTGCAAAAGTTAGGTTTTAAAATGGTGGGCAGAGGGGGGAAACGCCCTCCCTATGTTGTCTGCCTCTTGGTTCTGGCCCGCACCTCAGACTGTTGCTGTTGTCCAAATGAATGCACCTTGTGCTTTAGCTTTAGGCACCATCCAGAGTTCCTGCTTGGCTACTACTGAATGTGTCCCGTCCTCCAGCCTTAAGTACCATCCATCGTTCCTTCTTGGAACACTCCGACCGGTTTCGCCATCTTGCGGCTCATCAGGGAGCTATAAACAAACAGACCAAGTCCTTAGTGCGTCACTTGCAAAAGTTAGGTTTTAAAATGGTGGGCAGAGGGGGGAAACGCCCTCCCTATGTTGTCTGCCTCTTGGTTCTGGCCCGCACCTCAGACTGTTGCTGTTGTCCAAATGAATGCACCTTGTGCTTTAGCTTTAGGCACCATCCAGAGTTCCTGCTTGGCTACTACTGAATGTGTCCCGTCCTCCAGCCTTAAGTACCATCCATCGTTCCTTCTTGGAACACTCCGACCGGTTTCGCCATCTTGCGGCTCATCAGGGAGCTATAAACAAACAGACCAAGTCCTTAGTGCGTCACTTGCAAAAGTTAGGTTTTAAAATGGTGGGCAGAGGGGGGAAACGCCCTCCCTATGTTGTCTGCCTCTTGGTTCTGGCCCGCACCTCAGACTGTTGCTGTTGTCCAAATGAATGCACCTTGTGCTTTAGCTTTAGGCACCATCCAGAGTTCCTGCTTGGCTACTACTGAATGTGTCCCGTCCTCCAGCCTTAAGTACCATCCATCGTTCCTTCTTGGAACACTCCGACCGGTTTCGCCATCTTGCGGCTCATCAGGGAGCTATAAACAAACAGACCAAGTCCTTAGTGCGTCACTTGCAAAAGTTAGGTTTTAAAATGGTGGGCAGAGGGGGGAAACGCCCTCCCTATGTTGTCTGCCTCTTGGTTCTGGCCCGCACCTCAGACTGTTGCTGTTGTCCAAATGAATGCACCTTGTGCTTTAGCTTTAGGCACCATCCAGAGTTCCTGCTTGGCTACTACTGAATGTGTCCCGTCCTCCAGCCTTAAGTACCATCCATCGTTCCTTCTTGGAACACTCCGACCGGTTTCGCCATCTTGCGGCTCATCAGGGAGCTATAAACAAACAGACCAAGTCCTTAGTGCGTCACTTGCAAAAGTTAGGTTTTAAAATGGTGGGCAGAGGGGGGAAACGCCCTCCCTATGTTGTCTGCCTCTTGGTTCTGGCCCGCACCTCAGACTGTTGCTGTTGTCCAAATGAATGCACCTTGTGCTTTAGCTTTAGGCACCATCCAGAGTTCCTGCTTGGCTACTACTGAATGTGTCCCGTCCTCCAGCCTTAAGTACCATCCATCGTTCCTTCTTGGAACACTCCGACCGGTTTCGCCATCTTGCGGCTCATCAGGGAGCTATAAACAAACAGACCAAGTCCTTAGTGCGTCACTTGCAAAAGTTAGGTTTAAAATGGTGGGCAGAGGGGGGAAACGCCCTCCCTATGTTGTCTGCCTCTTGGTTCTGGCCCGCACCTCAGACTGTTGCTGTTGTCCAAATGAATGCACCTTGTGCTTTAGCTTTAGGCACCATCCAGAGTTCCTGCTTGGCTACTACTGAATGTGTCCCGTCCTCCAGCCTTAAGTACCATCCATCGTTCCTTCTTGGAACACTCCGACCGGTTTCGCCATCTTGCGGCTCATCAGGGAGCTATAAACAAACAGACCAAGTCCTTAGTGCGTCACTTGCAAAAGTTAGGTTTTAAAATGGTGGGCAGAGGGGGGAAACGCCCTCCCTATGTTGTCTGCCTCTTGGTTCTGGCCCGCACCTCAGACTGTTGCTGTTGTCCAAATGAATGCACCTTGTGCTTTAGCTTTAGGCACCATCCAGAGTTCCTGCTTGGCTACTACTGAATGTGTCCCGTCCTCCAGCCTTAAGTACCATCCATCGTTCCTTCTTGGAACACTCCGACCGGTTTCGCCATCTTGCGGCTCATCAGGGAGCTATAAACAAACAGACCAAGTCCTTAGTGCGTCACTTGCAAAAGTTAGGTTTTAAAATGGTGGGCAGAGGGGGGAAACGCCCTCCCTATGTTGTCTGCCTCTTGGTTCTGGCCCGCACCTCAGACTGTTGCTGTTGTCCAAATGAATGCACCTTGTGCTTTAGCTTTAGGCACCATCCAGAGTTCCTGCTTGGCTACTACTGAATGTGTCCCGTCCTCCAGCCTTAAGTACCATCCATCGTTCCTTCTTGGAACACTCCGACCGTTTCGCCATCTTGCGGCTCATCAGGGAGCTATAAACAAACAGACCAAGTCCTTAGTGCGTCACTTGCAAAAGTTAGGTTTTAAAATGGTGGGCAGAGGGGGGAAACGCCCTCCCTATGTTGTCTGCCTCTTGGTTCTGGCCCGCACCTCAGACTGTTGCTGTTGTCCAAATGAATGCACCTTGTGCTTTAGCTTTAGGCACCATCCAGAGTTCCTGCTTGGCTACTACTGAATGTGTCCCGTCCTCCAGCCTTAAGTACCATCCATCGTTCCTTCTTGGAACACTCCGACCGGTTTCGCCATCTTGCGGCTCATCAGGGAGCTATAAACAAACAGACCAAGTCCTTAGTGCGTCACTTGCAAAAGTTAGGTTTTAAAATGGTGGGCAGAGGGGGAAACGCCCTCCCTATGTTGTCTGCCTCTTGTTCTGGCCCGCACCTCAGACTGTTGCTGTTGTCCAAATGAATGCACCTTGTGCTTTAGCTTTAGGCACCATCCAGAGTTCCTGCTTGGCTACTACTGAATGTGTCCCGTCCTCCAGCCTTAAGTACCATCCATCGTTCCTTCTTGGAACACTCCGACCGTTTCGCCATCTTGCGGCTCATCAGGGAGCTATAAACAAACAGACCAAGTCCTTAGTGCGTCACTTGCAAAAGTTAGGTTTTAAAATGGTGGGCAGAGGGGGGAAACGCCCTCCCTATGTTGTCTGCCTCTTGGTTCTGGCCCGCACCTCAGACTGTTGCTGTTGTCCAAATGAATGCACCTTGTGCTTTAGCTTTAGGCACCATCCAGAGTTCCTGCTTGGCTACTACTGAATGTGTCCCGTCCTCCAGCCTTAAGTACCATCCATCGTTCCTTCTTGGAACACTCCGACCGGTTTCGCCATCTTGCGGCTCATCAGGGAGCTATAAACAAACAGACCAAGTCCTTAGTGCGTCACTTGCAAAAGTTAGGTTTTAAAATGGTGGGCAGAGGGGGGAAACGCCCTCCCTATGTTGTCTGCCTCTTGGTTCTGGCCCGCACCTCAGACTGTTGCTGTTGTCCAAATGAATGCACCTTGTGCTTTAGCTTTAGGCACCATCCAGAGTTCCTGCTTGGCTACTACTGAATGTGTCCCGTCCTCCAGCCTTAAGTACCATCCATCGTTCCTTCTTGGAACACTCCGACCGGTTTCGCCATCTTGCGGCTCATCAGGGAGCTATAAACAAACAGACCAAGTCCTTAGTGCGTCACTTGCAAAAGTTAGGTTTTAAAATGGTGGGCAGAGGGGGGAAACGCCCTCCCTATGTTGTCTGCCTCTTGGTTCTGGCCCGCACCTCAGACTGTTGCTGTTGTCCAAATGAATGCACCTTGTGCTTTAGCTTTAGGCACCATCAGAGTTCCTGCTTGGCTACTACTGAATGTGTCCCGTCCTCCAGCTTAAGTACCATCCATCGTTCCTTCTTGGAACACTCCGACCGGTTTCGCCATCTTGCGGCTCATCAGGGAGCTATAAACAAACAGACCAAGTCCTTAGTGCGTCACTTGCAAAAGTTAGGTTTTAAAATGGTGGCAGAGGGGGGAAACGCCCTCCCTATGTTGTCTGCCTCTTGGTTCTGGCCCGCACCTCAGACTGTTGCTGTTGTCCAAATGAATGCACCTTGTGCTTTAGCTTTAGGCACCATCCAGAGTTCCTGCTTGGCTACTACTGAATGTGTCCCGTCCTCCAGCCTTAAGTACCATCCATCGTTCCTTCTTGGAACACTCCGACCGGTTTCGCCATCTTGCGGCTCATCAGGGAGCTATAAACAAACAGACCAAGTCCTTAGTGCGTCACTTGCAAAAGTTAGGTTTTAAAATGGTGGGCAGAGGGGGGAAACGCCCTCCCTATGTTGTCTGCCTCTTGGTTCTGGCCCGCACCTCAGACTGTTGCTGTTGTCCAAATGAATGCACCTTGTGCTTTAGCTTTAGGCACCATCCAGAGTTCCTGCTTGGCTACTACTGAATGTGTCCCGTCCTCCAGCCTTAAGTACCATCCATCGTTCCTTCTTGGAACACTCCGACCGGTTTCGCCATCTTGCGGCTCATCAGGGAGCTATAAACAAACAGACCAAGTCCTTAGTGCGTCACTTGCAAAAGTTAGGTTTTAAAATGGTGGGCAGAGGGGGGAAACGCCCTCCCTATGTTGTCTGCCTCTTGGTTCTGGCCCGCACCTCAGACTGTTGCTGTTGTCCAAATGAATGCACCTTGTGCTTTAGCTTTAGGCACCATCCAGAGTTCCTGCTTGGCTACTACTGAATGTGTCCCGTCCTCCAGCCTTAAGTACCATCCATCGTTCCTTCTTGGAACACTCCGACCGGTTTCGCCATCTTGCGGCTCATCAGGGAGCTATAAACAAACAGACCAAGTCCTTAGTGCGTCACTTGCAAAAGTTAGGTTTTAAAATGGTGGGCAGAGGGGGGAAACGCCCTCCCTATGTTGTCTGCCTCTTGGTTCTGGCCCGCACCTCAGACTGTTGCTGTTGTCCAAATGAATGCACCTTGTGCTTTAGCTTTAGGCACCATCCAGAGTTCCTGCTTGGCTACTACTGAATGTGTCCCGTCCTCCAGCCTTAAGTACCATCCATCGTTCCTTCTTGGAACACTCCGACCGGTTTCGCCATCTTGCGGCTCATCAGGGAGCTATAAACAAACAGACCAAGTCCTTAGTGCGTCACTTGCAAAAGTTAGGTTTTAAAATGGTGGGCAGAGGGGGGAAACGCCCTCCCTATGTTGTCTGCCTCTTGGTTCTGGCCCGCACCTCAGACTGTTGCTGTTGTCCAAATGAATGCACCTTGTGCTTTAGCTTTAGGCACCATCCAGAGTTCCTGCTTGGCTACTACTGAATGTGTCCCGTCCTCCAGCCTTAAGTACCATCCATCGTTCCTTCTTGGAACACTCCGACCGGTTTCGCCATCTTGCGGCTCATCAGGGAGCTATAAACAAACAGACCAAGTCCTTAGTGCGTCACTTGCAAAAGTTAGGTTTTAAAATGGTGGGCAGAGGGGGGAAACGCCCTCCCTATGTTGTCTGCCTCTTGGTTCTGGCCCGCACCTCAGACTGTTGCTGTTGTCCAAATGAATGCACCTTGTGCTTTAGCTTTAGGCACCATCCAGAGTTCCTGCTTGGCTACTACTGAATGTGTCCCGTCCTCCAGCCTTAAGTACCATCCATCGTTCCTTCTTGGAACACTCCGACCGGTTTCGCCATCTTGCGGCTCATCAGGGAGCTATAAACAAACAGACCAAGTCCTTAGTGCGTCACTTGCAAAAGTTAGGTTTTAAAATGGTGGGCAGAGGGGGGAAACGCCCTCCCTATGTTGTCTGCCTCTTGGTTCTGGCCCGCACCTCAGACTGTTGCTGTTGTCCAAATGAATGCACCTTGTGCTTTAGCTTTAGGCACCATCCAGAGTTCCTGCTTGGCTACTACTGAATGTGTCCCGTCCTCCAGCCTTAAGTACCATCCATCGTTCCTTCTTGGAACACTCCGACCGGTTTCGCCATCTTGCGGCTCATCAGGGAGCTATAAACAAACAGACCAAGTCCTTAGTGCGTCACTTGCAAAAGTTAGGTTTTAAAATGGTGGGCAGAGGGGGGAAACGCCCTCCCTATGTTGTCTGCCTCTTGGTTCTGGCCCGCACCTCAGACTGTTGCTGTTGTCCAAATGAATGCACCTTGTGCTTTAGCTTTAGGCACCATCCAGAGTTCCTGCTTGGCTACTACTGAATGTGTCCCGTCCTCCAGCCTTAAGTACCATCCATCGTTCCTTCTTGGAACACTCCGACCGGTTTCGCCATCTTGCGGCTCATCAGGGAGCTATAAACAACAGACCAAGTCCTTAGTGCGTCACTTGCAAAAGTTAGGTTTTAAATGGTGGGCAGAGGGGGGAAACGCCCTCCCTATGTTGTCTGCCTCTTGGTTCTGGCCCGCACCTCAGACTGTTGCTGTTGTCCAAATGAATGCACCTTGTGCTTTAGCTTTAGGCACCATCCAGAGTTCCTGCTTGGCTACTACTGAATGTGTCCCGTCCTCCAGCCTTAAGTACCATCCATCGTTCCTTCTTGGAACACTCCGACCGGTTTCGCCATCTTGCGGCTCATCAGGGAGCTATAAACAAACAGACCAAGTCCTTAGTGCGTCACTTGCAAAAGTTAGGTTTTAAAATGGTGGGCAGAGGGGGAAACGCCCTCCCTATGTTGTCTGCCTCTTGGTTCTGGCCCGCACCTCAGACTGTTGCTGTTGTCCAAATGAATGCACCTTGTGCTTTAGCTTTAGGCACCATCCAGAGTTCCTGCTTGGCTACTACTGAATGTGTCCCGTCCTCCAGCCTTAAGTACCATCCATCGTTCCTTCTTGGAACACTCCGACCGTTTCGCCATCTTGCGGCTCATCAGGGAGCTATAAACAAACAGACCAAGTCCTTAGTGCGTCACTTGCAAAAGTTAGGTTTTAAAATGGTGGGCAGAGGGGGGAAACGCCCTCCCTATGTTGTCTGCCTCTTGGTTCTGGCCCGCACCTCAGACTGTTGCTGTTGTCCAAATGAATGCACCTTGTGCTTTAGCTTTAGGCACCATCCAGAGTTCCTGCTTGGCTACTACTGAATGTGTCCCGTCCTCCAGCCTTAAGTACCATCCATCGTTCCTTCTTGGAACACTCCGACCGGTTTCGCCATCTTGCGGCTCATCAGGGAGCTATAAACAAACAGACCAAGTCCTTAGTGCGTCACTTGCAAAAGTTAGGTTTTAAAATGGTGGGCAGAGGGGGGAAACGCCCTCCCTATGTTGTCTGCCTCTTGGTTCTGGCCCGCACCTCAGACTGTTGCTGTTGTCCAAATGAATGCACCTTGTGCTTTAGCTTTAGGCACCATCCAGAGTTCCTGCTTGGCTACTACTGAATGTGTCCCGTCCTCCAGCCTTAAGTACCATCCATCGTTCCTTCTTGGAACACTCCGACCGGTTTCGCCATCTTGCGGCTCATCAGGGAGCTATAAACAAACAGACCAAGTCCTTAGTGCGTCACTTGCAAAAGTTAGGTTTTAAAATGGTGGGCAGAGGGGGGAAACGCCCTCCCTATGTTGTCTGCCTCTTGGTTCTGGCCCGCACCTCAGACTGTTGCTGTTGTCCAAATGAATGCACCTTGTGCTTTAGCTTTAGGCACCATCCAGAGTTCCTGCTTGGCTACTACTGAATGTGTCCCGTCCTCCAGCCTTAAGTACCATCCATCGTTCCTTCTTGGAACACTCCGACCGGTTTCGCCATCTTGCGGCTCATCAGGGAGCTATAAACAAACAGACCAAGTCCTTAGTGCGTCACTTGCAAAAGTTAGGTTTTAAATGGTGGGCAGAGGGGGGAAACGCCCTCCCTATGTTGTCTGCCTCTTGGTTCTGGCCCGCACCTCAGACTGTTGCTGTTGTCCAAATGAATGCACCTTGTGCTTTAGCTTTAGGCACCATCCAGAGTTCCTGCTTGGCTACTACTGAATGTGTCCCGTCCTCCAGCCTTAAGTACCATCCATCGTTCCTTCTTGGAACACTCCGACCGGTTTCGCCATCTTGCGGCTCATCAGGGAGCTATAAACAAACAGACCAAGTCCTTAGTGCGTCACTTGCAAAAGTTAGGTTTTAAAATGGTGGGCAGAGGGGGGAAACGCCCTCCCTATGTTGTCTGCCTCTTGGTTCTGGCCCGCACCTCAGACTGTTGCTGTTGTCCAAATGAATGCACCTTGTGCTTTAGCTTTAGGCACCATCCAGAGTTCCTGCTTGGCTACTACTGAATGTGTCCCGTCCTCCAGCCTTAAGTACCATCCATCGTTCCTTCTTGGAACACTCCGACCGGTTTCGCCATCTTGCGGCTCATCAGGGAGCTATAAACAAACAGACCAAGTCCTTAGTGCGTCACTTGCAAAAGTTAGGTTTTAAAATGGTGGGCAGAGGGGGAAACGCCCTCCCTATGTTGTCTGCCTCTTGGTTCTGGCCCGCACCTCAGACTGTTGCTGTTGTCCAAATGAATGCACCTTGTGCTTTAGCTTTAGGCACCATCCAGAGTTCCTGCTTGGCTACTACTGAATGTGTCCCGTCCTCCAGCCTTAAGTACCATCCATCGTTCCTTCTTGGAACACTCCGACCGGTTTCGCCATCTTGCGGCTCATCAGGGAGCTATAAACAAACAGACCAAGTCCTTAGTGCGTCACTTGCAAAAGTTAGGTTTTAAAATGGTGGGCAGAGGGGGAAACGCCCTCCCTATGTTGTCTGCCTCTTGGTTCTGGCCCGCACCTCAGACTGTTGCTGTTGTCCAAATGAATGCACCTTGTGCTTTAGCTTTAGGCACCATCCAGAGTTCCTGCTTGGCTACTACTGAATGTGTCCCCGTCCTCCAGCCTTAAGTACCATCCATCGTTCCTTCTTGGAACACTCCGACCGGTTTCGCCATCTTGCGGCTCATCAGGGAGCTATAAACAAACAGACCAAGTCCTTAGTGCGTCACTTGCAAAAGTTAGGTTTTAAAATGGTGGGCAGAGGGGGGAAACGCCCTCCCTATGTTGTCTGCCTCTTGGTTCTGGCCCGCACCTCAGACTGTTGCTGTTGTCCAAATGAATGCACCTTGTGCTTTAGCTTTAGGCACCATCCAGAGTTCCTGCTTGGCTACTACTGAATGTGTCCCGTCCTCCAGCCTTAAGTACCATCCATCGTTCCTTCTTGGAACACTCCGACCGGTTTCGCCATCTTGCGGCTCATCAGGGAGCTATAAACAAACAGACCAAGTCCTTAGTGCGTCACTTGCAAAAGTTAGGTTTTAAAATGGTGGGCAGAGGGGGGAAACGCCCTCCCTATGTTGTCTGCCTCTTGGTTCTGGCCCGCACCTCAGACTGTTGCTGTTGTCCAAATGAATGCACCTTGTGCTTTAGCTTTAGGCACCATCCAGAGTTCCTGCTTGGCTACTACTGAATGTGTCCCGTCCTCCAGCCTTAAGTACCATCCATCGTTCCTTCTTGGAACACTCCGACCGGTTTCGCCATCTTGCGGCTCATCAGGGAGCTATAAACAAACAGACCAAGTCCTTAGTGCGTCACTTGCAAAAGTTAGGTTTTAAAATGGTGGGCAGAGGGGGGAAACGCCCTCCCTATGTTGTCTGCCTCTTGGTTCTGGCCCGCACCTCAGACTGTTGCTGTTGTCCAAATGAATGCACCTTGTGCTTTAGCTTTAGGCACCATCCAGAGTTCCTGCTTGGCTACTACTGAATGTGTCCCGTCCTCCAGCCTTAAGTACCATCCATCGTTCCTTCTTGGAACACTCCGACCGTTTCGCCATCTTGCGGCTCATCAGGGAGCTATAAACAAACAGACCAAGTCCTTAGTGCGTCACTTGCAAAAGTTAGGTTTTAAAATGGTGGGCAGAGGGGGGAAACGCCCTCCCTATGTTGTCTGCCTCTTGGTTCTGGCCCGCACCTCAGACTGTTGCTGTTGTCCAAATGAATGCACCTTGTGCTTTAGCTTTAGGCACCATCCAGAGTTCCTGCTTGGCTACTACTGAATGTGTCCCGTCCTCCAGCCTTAAGTACCATCCATCGTTCCTTCTTGGAACACTCCGACCGGTTTCGCCATCTTGCGGCTCATCAGGGAGCTATAAACAAACAGACCAAGTCCTTAGTGCGTCACTTGCAAAAGTTAGGTTTTAAAATGGTGGGCAGAGGGGGGAAACGCCCTCCCTATGTTGTCTGCCTCTTGGTTCTGGCCCGCACCTCAGACTGTTGCTGTTGTCCAAATGAATGCACCTTGTGCTTTAGCTTTAGGCACCATCCAGAGTTCCTGCTTGGCTACTACTGAATGTGTCCCGTCCTCCAGCCTTAAGTACCATCCATCGTTCCTTCTTGGAACACTCCGACCGGTTTCGCCATCTTGCGGCTCATCAGGGAGCTATAAACAAACAGACCAAGTCCTTAGTGCGTCACTTGCAAAAGTTAGGTTTAAAATGGTGGGCAGAGGGGGGAAACGCCCTCCCTATGTTGTCTGCCTCTTGGTTCTGGCCCGCACCTCAGACTGTTGCTGTTGTCCAAATGAATGCACCTTGTGCTTTAGCTTTAGGCACCATCCAGAGTTCCTGCTTGGCTACTACTGAATGTGTCCCGTCCTCCAGCCTTAAGTACCATCCATCGTTCCTTCTTGGAACACTCCGACCGGTTTCGCCATCTTGCGGCTCATCAGGAGCTATAAACAAACAGACCAAGTCCTTAGTGCGTCACTTGCAAAAGTTAGGTTTTAAAATGGTGGGCAGAGGGGGGAAACGCCCTCCCTATGTTGTCTGCCTCTTGGTTCTGGCCCGCACCTCAGACTGTTGCTGTTGTCCAAATGAATGCACCTTGTGCTTTAGCTTTAGGCACCATCCAGAGTTCCTGCTTGGCTACTACTGAATGTGTCCCGTCCTCCAGCCTTAAGTACCATCCATCGTTCCTTCTTGGAACACTCCGACCGTTTCGCCATCTTGCGGCTCATCAGGGAGCTATAAACAAACAGACCAAGTCCTTAGTGCGTCACTTGCAAAAGTTAGGTTTTAAAATGGTGGGCAGAGGGGGGAAACGCCCTCCCTATGTTGTCTGCCTCTTGGTTCTGGCCCGCACCTCAGACTGTTGCTGTTGTCCAAATGAATGCACCTTGTGCTTTAGCTTTAGGCACCATCCAGAGTTCCTGCTTGGCTACTACTGAATGTGTCCGTCCTCCAGCCTTAAGTACCATCCATCGTTCCTTCTTGGAACACTCCGACCGGTTTCGCCATCTTGCGGCTCATCAGGGAGCTATAAACAAACAGACCAAGTCCTTAGTGCGTCACTTGCAAAAGTTAGGTTTTAAAATGGTGGGCAGAGGGGGAAACGCCCTCCCTATGTTGTCTGCCTCTTGGTTCTGGCCCGCACCTCAGACTGTTGCTGTTGTCAAATGAATGCACCTTGTGCTTTAGCTTTAGGCACCATCCAGAGTTCCTGCTTGGCTACTACTGAATGTGTCCCGTCCTCCAGCCTTAAGTACCATCCATCGTTCCTTCTTGGAACACTCCGACCGTTTCGCCATCTTGCGGCTCATCAGGGAGCTATAAACAAACAGACCAAGTCCTTAGTGCGTCACTTGCAAAAGTTAGGTTTTAAAATGGTGGGCAGAGGGGGAAACGCCCTCCCTATGTTGTCTGCCTCTTGTTCTGGCCCGCACCTCAGACTGTTGCTGTTGTCCAAATGAATGCACCTTGTGCTTTAGCTTTAGGCACCATCCAGAGTTCCTGCTTGGCTACTACTGAATGTGTCCCGTCTCCAGCCTTAAGTACCATCCATCGTTCCTTCTTGGAACACTCCGACCGTTTCGCCATCTTGCGGCTCATCAGGGAGCTATAACAAACAGACCAAGTCCTTAGTGCGTCACTTGGCAAAAGTTAGGTTTTAAAATGGTGGGCAGAGGGGGGAAACGCCCTCCCTATGTTGTCTGCCTCTTGGTTCTGGCCCGCACCTCAGACTGTTGCTGTTGTCCAAATGAATGCACCTTGTGCTTAGCTTAGGCACCATCCAGAGTTCCTGCTTGGCTACTACTGAATGTGTCCCGTCCTCCAGCCTTAAGTACCATCCATCGTTCCTTCTTGGAACACTCCGACCGTTTCGCCATCTTGCGGCTCATCAGGGAGCTATAAACAAACAGACCAAGTCCTTAGTGCGTCACTTGCAAAGTTAGGTTTTAAAATGGTGGGCAGAGGGGGGAAACGCCCTCCCTATGTTGTCTGCCTCTTGGTTCTGGCCCGCACCTCAGACTGTTGCTGTTGTCCAAATGAATGACACCTTGTGCTTTAGCTTAGGCACCATCCAGAGTTCCTGCTTGGCTACTACTGAATGTGTCCCCGTCCTCCAGCCTTAAGTACCATCCATCGTTCCTTCTTGGAACACTCCGACCGTTCGCCATCTGCGGCTCATCAGGGAGCTATAAACAAACAGACCAAGTCCTTAGTGCGTCACTTCGCAAAGTTAGGTTTTAAAATGGTGCAGAGGGGACCGCACTCGTAATGTGTCTGCCTCTGGTTCTGGCCCGCACCTCAGAACTGTTTGCTGTTGTCCAAATGAATGCCTGTGCTTTAGCTTTAGGCACCATCAGGTTCCTGCTTGGCTACTATGAAATGTGTCCCGTCCTCAGCCTTAAGTACCATCCATGTTCCTTCTTGGAAACACTCGTACCGGTTTCGCCATCTTGCGGCTCATCAGGGAGCTATAAACAAACAGACCAAGTCCTTAGTGGCGTCATTGCAAAAGTTAGGTTTTAAAAATTTAATTTTTTCGTGGCAGAGGGGGGGAAAACGCCCTCCCTCTGTTGTTGCTCTTGTTCTGGCCCGCACCTCAGACTGTTGCTGTTGTCCAAATGAATGCACCCTTGTGCTTTAGCTTTAGGGCACCATTCCAGAGTTCCTGCTTGGCTACTACTGAATGTGTACCGTCTCCAGCCTTAAGTACCATCATCGTCCTTCTTGGAAACATCCGACCGGTTTCGCCATCTGCGGGTCATCAGGGAGCTATAAACAAACAGACAAGTCCTTAGTGCGTCACTTGCAAAAGTAGGTTTTTAAATGAGTGGGCCAGAGGGAAAAAGTTAGGTTTTAAAATGGTGGGCAGAGGGGGGAAACGCCCTCCCTATGTTGTCTGCCTCTTGGTTCTGGCCCGCACCTCAGACTGTTGCTGTTGTCCAAATGAATGCACCTTGTGCTTTAGCTTTAGGCACCATCCAGAGTTCCTGCTTGGCTACTACTGAATGTGTCCCGTCCTCCAGCCTTAAGTACCATCCATCGTTCCTTCTTGGAACACTCCGACCGGTTTCGCCATCTTGCGGCTCATCAGGGAGCTATAAACAAACAGACCAAGTCCTTAGTGCGTCACTTGCAAAAGTTAGGTTTTAAAATGGTGGGCAGAGGGGGGAAACGCCCTCCCTATGTTGTCTGCCTCTTGGTTCTGGCCCGCACCTCAGACTGTTGCTGTTGTCCAAATGAATGCACCTTGTGCTTTAGCTTTAGGCACCATCCAGAGTTCCTGCTTGGCTACTACTGAATGTGTCCCGTCCTCCAGCCTTAAGTACCATCCATCGTTCCTTCTTGGAACACTCCGACCGGTTTCGCCATCTTGCGGCTCATCAGGGAGCTATAAACAAACAGACCAAGTCCTTAGTGCGTCACTTGCAAAAGTTAGGTTTTAAAATGGTGGGCAGAGGGGGGAAACGCCCTCCCTATGTTGTCTGCCTCTTGGTTCTGGCCCGCACCTCAGACTGTTGCTGTTGTCCAAATGAATGCACCTTGTGCTTTAGCTTTAGGCACCATCCAGAGTTCCTGCTTGGCTACTACTGAATGCTGCATTAGGGTTAGGGTTAGGGTTAGGGTTAGGGTTAGGGTTAGGGTTAGGGTTAGGGTTAGGGTTAGGGTTAGGGTTAGGGTTAGGGTTAGGGTTAAGGGTTAGGGTTAGGGTTAGGGTTAGGGTTAGGGTTAGGGTTAGGGTTAGGGTTAGGGTTAGGGTTAGGGTTAGGGTTAGGGTTAAGGGTTAGGGTTAGGGTTAGGGTTAGGGTTAGGGTTAGGGTTAGGGTTAGGTTGTATGGTGTGGGCAGGAGGGTAGTTACACCCTCTTGTGTTCGTATTCTCACTCATCCCTTGAGCTTCTTGTCACTTATACCTGCCACTTTTGGTTGGCCCACGCTTTACCTTACCACCTGGCTTCTTTTTCTTGCCGATCGCTTCTTAGTAATTTCTTGATCCGTAATCCTTTGATCCCCCTCTGGGGTTATAATCAGTTCCTGGGTTTTGCCAATTTATGGCCTCTATGTCGTATTTAGTTATTATTATTGGTGTTGGAACTCTACCCTTTATTTTACGTAGTGTTAGGGTTATGTTGTATTGAGGTTGGGGGGTTCAGGTTAGGGTTAGGGTTGCTGCACTGGGGTTAGTGTTGGGGTTAGGTGAGGGTCAGGGTCGCAGTTAGGTTCAGGGCTATATTGGGGTTAGGTTGGGGTGCATCAGGGTTAGGGTTAGGTGTTTAGGGGTGGGGTGGGGTTAGGGTTATGTTTTAGGGGTAGGGTTGGGTGCATCAGGGTTAGGGTTAGGTGTTTAGGGGTAGGGTAG
>NW_027139341.1:2500-7500 GCF_035084215.1 Heptranchias perlo
AACCCTAACCCTAACCCTAACCCTAACCCTAACCCTAACCCTAACCCTAACCCTAACCCTAACCCTAACCCTAACCCTAACCCTAACCCTAACCCTAACCCTAACCCTAACCCTAACCCTAACCCTAACCCTAACCCTAACCCTAACCCTAACCCTAACCCTAACCCTAACCCTAACCCTAACCCTAACCTAACCCTAACCCTAACCCTAACCCTAACCCTAACCCTAACCCTAACCCTAACCCTAACCCTAACCCTAACCCTAACCCTAACCCTAACCCTAACCCTAACCCTAACCCTAACCCTAACCCTAACCCTAACCCTAACCCTAACCCTAACCCTAACCCTAACCCTAACCCTAACCCTAACCCTAACCCTAACCCTAACCCTAACCCTAACCCTAACCCTAACCCTAACCCTAACCCTAACCTAACCCTAACCCTAACCCTAACCCTAACCCTAACCCTAACCCTAACCCTAACCCTAACCCTAACCCTAACCCTAACCCTAACCCTAACCCTAACCCTAACCCTAACCCTAACCCTAACCCTAACCCTAACCCTAACCCTAACCCTAACCCTAACCCTAACCCTAACCCTAACCCTAACCCTAACCCTAACCCTAACCCTAACCCTAACCCTAACCTAACCCTAACCCTAACCCTAACCCTAACCCTAACCCTAACCCTAACCCTAACCCTAACCCTAACCCTAACCCTAACCCTAACCCTAACCCTAACCCTAACCTAACCCTAACCCTAACCCTAACCCTAACCCTAACCCTAACCCTAACCCTAACCCTAACCCTAACCCTAACCCTAACCCTAACCCTAACCCTAACCCTAACCCTAACCCTAACCCTAACCCTAACCCTAACCCTAACCCTAACCCTAACCCTAACCCTAACCCTAACCCTAACCCTAACCCTAACCCTAACCCTAACCCTAACCCTAACCCTAACCCTAACCCTAACCCTAACCCTAACCCTAACCCTAACCCTAACCCTAACCCTAACCCTAACCCTAACCCTAACCCTAACCCTAACCCTAACCCTAACCCTAACCCTAACCCTAACCTAACCCTAACCCTAACCCTAACCCTAACCCTAACCCTAACCCTAACCCTAACCCTAACCCTAACCCTAACCCTAACCCTAACCCTAACCCTAACCCTAACCCTAACCCTAACCCTAACCCTAACCCTAACCCTAACCCTAACCCTAACCCTAACCCTAACCCTAACCCTAACCCTAACCCTAACCCTAACCCTAACCCTAACCCTAACCCTAACCCTAACCCTAACCCTAACCCTAACCCTAACCCTAACCCTAACCCTAACCCTAACCCTAACCCTAACCCTAACCCTAACCCTAACCCTAACCCTAACCCTAACCCTAACCCTAACCCTAACCCTAACCCTAACCCTAACCCTAACCCTAACCCTAACCCTAACCCTAACCCTAACCTAACCCTAACCCTAACCCTAACCCTAACCCTAACCCTAACCCTAACCCTAACCCTAACCCTAACCCTAACCCTAACCAACCCTAACCCTAACCCTAACCCTAACCCTAACCCTAACCCTAACCCTAACCCTAACCCTAACCCTAACCCCTAACCCTAACCCTAACCCTAACCCTAACCCTAACCCTAACCCTAACCCTAACCCTAACCCTAACCCTAACCCTAACCCTAACCCTAACCCTAACCCTAACCCTAACCCTAACCCTAACCCTAACCCTAACCCTAACCCTAACCCTAACCCTAACCCTAACCCTAACCCTAACCCTAACCCTAACCTAACCCTAACCCTAACCCTAACCCTAACCCTAACCCTAACCCTAACCCTAACCCTAACCCTAACCCTAACCCTAACCCTAACCCTAACCCTAACCCTAACCCTAACCCTAACCCTAACCCTAACCCTAACCCTAACCCTAACCCTAACCCTAACCCTAACCCTAACCCTAACCCTAACCCTAACCCTAACCCTAACCCTAACCCTAACCCTAACCCTAACCCTAACCCTAACCCTAACCTAACCCTAACCCTAACCCTAACCCTAACCCTAACCCTAACCCTAACCCTAACCCTAACCCTAACCCTAACCCTAACCCTAACCCTAACCCTAACCCTAACCCTAACCCTAACCCTAACCCTAACCCTAACCCTAACCCTAACCCTAACCCTAACCCTAACCCTAACCCTAACCCTAACCCTAACCCTAACCCTAACCCTAACCCTAACCCTAACCCTAACCCTAACCCTAACCCTAACCCTAACCTAACCCTAACCCTAACCCTAACCCTAACCCTAACCCTAACCCTAACCCTAACCCTAACCCTAACCCTAACCCTAACCCTAACCCTAACCCTAACCCTAACCCTAACCCTAACCCTAACCCTAACCCTAACCCTAACCCTAACCCTAACCCTAACCCTAACCCTAACCCTAACCCTAACCCTAACCCTAACCCTAACCCTAACCTAACCCTAACCCTAACCCTAACCCTAACCCTAACCCTAACCCTAACCCTAACCCTAACCCTAACCCTAACCCTAACCCTAACCCTAACCTAACCCTAACCCTAACCCTAACCCTAACCCTAACCCTAACCCTAACCCTAACCCTAACCCTAACCCTAACCCTAACCCTAACCCTAACCCTAACCCTAACCCTAACCCTAACCCTAACCCTAACCCTAACCCTAACCCTAACCCTAACCCTAACCCTAACCCTAACCCTAACCCTAACCCTAACCCTAACCCTAACCCTAACCCTAACCCTAACCCTAACCCTAACCCTAACCCTAACCCTAACCCTAACCCTAACCCTAACCCTAACCCTAACCCTAACCCTAACCCTAACCCTAACCCTAACCCTAACCCTAACCCTAACCCTAACCCTAACCCTAACCCTAACCTAACCCTAACCCTAACCCTAACCCTAACCCTAACCCTAACCCTAACCCTAACCCTAACCCTAACCCTAACCCTAACCCTAACCCTAACCCTAACCCTAACCCTAACCCTAACCCTAACCCTAACCCTAACCCTAACCCTAACCCTAACCCTAACCCTAACCCTAACCCTAACCCTAACCCTAACCCTAACCCTAACCCTAACCCTAACCCTAACCCTAACCCTAACCCTAACCCTAACCCTAACCCTAACCCTAACCCTAACCCTAACCCTAACCCTAACCCTAACCCTAACCCTAACCCTAACCCTAACCCTAACCCTAACCCTAACCCTAACCCTAACCCTAACCCTAACCCTAACCCTAACCCTAACCCTAACCCTAACCCTAACCCTAACCCTAACCCTAACCCTAACCCTAACCCTAACCCTAACCCTAACCCTAACCCTAACCCTAACCCTAACCCTAACCCTAACCCTAACCCTAACCCTAACCCTAACCCTAACCCTAACCCTAACCCTAACCCTAACCCTAACCCTAACCTAACCCTAACCCTAACCCTAACCCTAACCCTAACCCTAACCCTAACCCTAACCCTAACCCTAACCCTAACCCTAACCCTAACCCTAACCCTAACCCTAACCCTAACCCTAACCCTAACCCTAACCCTAACCCTAACCCTAACCCTAACCCTAACCCTAACCCTAACCCTAACCCTAACCCTAACCCTAACCCTAACCCTAACCCTAACCCTAACCCTAACCCTAACCCTAACCCTAACCCTAACCCTAACCCTAACCCTAACCCTAACCCTAACCCTAACCCTAACCCTAACCCTAACCCTAACCCTAACCCTAACCCTAACCCTAACCCTAACCCTAACCCTAACCCTAACCCTAACCCTAACCCTAACCCTAACCCTAACCCTAACCCTAACCCTAACCCTAACCCTAACCCTAACCCTAACCCTAACCCTAACCCTAACCCTAACCTAACCCTAACCCTAACCCTAACCCTAACCCTAACCCTAACCCTAACCCTAACCCTAACCCTAACCCTAACCCTAACCCTAACCCTAACCCTAACCCTAACCCTAACCCTAACCCTAACCCTAACCCTAACCCTAACCTAACCCTAACCCTAACCCTAACCCTAACCCTAACCCTAACCCTAACCCTAACCCTAACCCTAACCCTAACCCTAACCCTAACCCTAACCCTAACCCTAACCCTAACCCTAACCCTAACCCTAACCCTAACCCTAACCCTAACCCTAACCCTAACCCTAACCCTAACCCTAACCCTAACCCTAACCCTAACCCTAACCCTAACCCTAACCCTAACCCTAACCCTAACCCTAACCCTAACCCTAACCCTAACCCTAACCCTAACCCTAACCCTAACCCTAACCCTAACCCTAACCCTAACCCTAACCCTAACCCTAACCCTAACCCTAACCCTAACCCTAACCCTAACCCTAACCCTAACCCTAACCCTAACCCTAACCCTAACCCTAACCCTAACCCTAACCCTAACCCTAACCCTAACCCTAACCCTAACCCTAACCCTAACCCTAACCCTAACCCTAACCCTAACCCTAACCCTAACCCTAACCCTAACCCTAACCCTAACCCTAACCCTAACCACCCTAACCCTAACCCTAACCCTAACCCTAACCCTAACCCTAACCCTAACCCTAACCCTAACCCTAACCCTAACCCTAACCCTAACCCTAACCCTAACCCTAACCCTAACCCTAACCCTAACCCTAACCCTAACCCTAACCCTAACCCTAACCCTAACCCTAACCCTAACCCTAACCCTAACCCTAACCCTAACCCTAACCCTAACCCTAACCCTAACCCTAACCCTAACCCTAACCCTAACCCTAACCCTAACCCTAACCCTAACCCTAACCCTAACCCTAACCCTAACCCTAACCCTAACCCTAACCCTAACCCTAACCCTAACCCTAACCCTAACCCTAACCCTAACCCTAACCCTAACCCTAACCCTAACCCTAACCCTAACCCTAACCCTAACCCTAACCCTAACCCTAACCCTAACCCTAACCCTAACCCTAAC
>NW_027139343.1:0-7500 GCF_035084215.1 Heptranchias perlo
TTTCCGGTTCACCAGTTCCCGTTTTGGACTTAGTCTCTGCGGGCCGTTTCTCATCTTTTGGTTCATCAGTTCCCCTCTTTTAATAATTTTTTGGCTGCTTTCGTTTGATCATTTCCCTGCCTTCTGGGTAACTTTTCCACCTTAGGACTTCATCGCCGCACATTGTTTTCGACTTCTGGTTGATCATTTCACCCCTTTTAATCATTTTTGTAACTTTTGGTTAACCATTTCACCCAGCTTCTGGTTAACCATTTCCCCTTTGGGACTTAGTCTGTGAGCATTCTTTTGGGATTCTGGTTAACCATTTGCCAATTTTTAAAAAATGTTGCCACTTTTGTTTAATGCTTTCTGGTCAACCTTTCCCTCTTTCAGACTTCACCGCGGCACATTGCTTCAGCCTCCTGGTTAATCATTTCACCCCTTTTAATCATTTTTGCAACTTTTGGTTAACCATTTCCCCCAGCTTCTGGTTAACCATTTCCCCTTTGGGACTTGGTCTCTGAGCATTCTTTTGGGATTCTGGTTAATCATTTGCCAATTTTTAAAAAATGTTGCCACTTTTGTTTAATGCTTTCTGGTCAACCTTTCCCTCTTTCAGACTTCACCGCGGCACATTGCTTCAGCCTCCTGGTTAATCATTTCACCCCTTTTAATCATTTTTGCAACTTTTGGTTAACCATTTCCCCCAGCTTCTGGTTAACCATTTCCCCTTTGGGACTTGGTCTCTGAGCATTCTTTTGGGATTCTGGTTAATCATTTGCCACTTTTTTAAAAATGTTGCCACTTTTGTTTAATGCTTTCTGGTCAACCTTTCCCTCTTTCAGACTTCACCGCGGCACATTGCTTCAGCCTCCTGGTTAATCATTTCACCCCTTTTAATCATTTTTGCAACTTTTGGTTAACCATTTCCCCCAGCTTCTGGTTAACCATTTCCCCTTTGGGACTTAGTCTCTGAGCATTCTTTTGGGATTCTGGTTAATCATTTGCCAATTTTTTAAAAATGTTGCCACTTTTGTTTAATGCTTTCTGGTCAACCTTTCCCTCTTTCAGACTTCACCGCGGCACATTGCTTTAGCCTCCTGGTTAATCATTTCACCCCTTTTAATCATTTTTGCAACTTTTGGTTAACCATTTCCCCCAGCTTCTGGTTAACCATTTCCCCTTTGGGACTTAGTCTCTGAGCATTCTTTTGGGATTCTGGTTAATCATTTGCCACTTTTTTAAAAATGTTGCCGCTTTTGTTTAATGCTTTCCCTGCTTTGTGGTCAACCTTTTCCCCTTTAGGACTTCACCGCGGCACATTGCTTCAGCCTCCTGGTTAATCATTTCACCCCTTTTAATCATTTTTGCAACTTTTGGTTAACCATTTCCCCCAGCTTCTGGTTAACCATTTCCCCTTTGGGACTTGGTCTCTGAGCATTCTTTTGGGATTCTGGTTAATCATTTGCCACTTTTTAAAAAATGTTGCCGCTTTTGTTTAATGCTTTCCCTGCTTTCTGGTCAACCTTTTCCCCTTTAGGACTTCACCGCAGCACATTGCTTTAGCCTCCTGGTTAATCATTTCACCCCTTTTAATCATTTTTGCAACTTTTGGTTAACCATTTCCCCCAGCTTCTGGTTAACCATTTCCCCTTTGGGACTTAGTCTCTGAGCATTCTTTTGGGATTCTGGTTAACCATTTGCCAATTTTTTTAAAATGTTGCCACTTTTGTTTAATGCTTTCTGGTCAACCTTTCCCTCTTTCAGACTTCACCGCCGCACATAATTTTCGACTTCTGGTTGATCATTTCACCCCTTTTAATCATTTTTGCAACTTTTGGTTAACCATTTCCCCCAGCTTCTGGTTAACCATTTCCCCTTTGGGACTTAGTCCCTGAGCATTCTTTTGGGATTCTGGTTAATCATTTGCCACTTTTTTAAAAATTTTGCCGCTTTTGTTTAATCGTTTCCCTGCTATGTGGTCAACCTTTTCCCCTTTCAGACTTCATCGCCGCGCATTGTTGTCGACTTCTGGTTAATCATTTTTCCCCTTTAAATCTTTTTTTGCCACTTTTGGTTAACCATTTCACCCAGCTTCTGGTTAACCATTTGCCCCATTTTACTGAATTTTTCCGCTTTGGTTTAATCATTTCCCTGCTTTCTTGTCAACCTTTTCCCCTTTTGGACTTCGCCGCCGCACTTTGCTTTTGCCTTCTGGTTAAACATTTCTCCCCTTTTAATCCTTTTTCCCACTTTTGGTTCACCAGTTCACCCAGCTTCTGGTTCACCATTTCCCCTTTGGGACTTAAGTCTCTGAGCATTCTTTTGGGATTCTGGTTAACCATTTGCCACTTTTTAAAAAATGTTGCTGCTTTTGTTTAATGCTTTCCCTGCTTTCTGGTCAACCTTTTCCTCTTTCCGACTTCATCGCCGCACCTTGTTTACGACATCCGGTTAAACATTTCTCCCCTTTCAATCCTTTTTGCCACTTTTGGTTAAGCAGTTCAACCAGCTTCTGGTTAACCATTTGCCCCTTCTTACTGAATTTTTCTGCTTTTGTTTAATCATTTCCCTGCTTTATGGTCAACCTTTTCCCCTTTAGGACTTCGCCGCCGCACTTTGCTTTCGCCTTCTGGTTAATCATTTCACAACATTTTAATCCTTTTTCCCACTTTTGGTTAAACAGTTCACCCAGCTTCTGGTTAACCATTTGCCCCTTTGGGACTTAAGTCTCTGAGCATTATTTTGGGATTCTGGTTAACCATTTGCCACTTTTTAAAAAATGTTGCCGCTTTTGTTTAATCGTTTCCCTGCTTTCTGGTCAACCTTTTCTCCTTTAGGACTTCGCCGCCGCACTTTGCTTTCGCCTTCTGGTTAATCATTTCACCCCTTTTAATCCTTTTTCCCACTTTTGGTTAAACAGTTCACCCAGCTTCTGGTTAACCATTTGCCCCTTTGGGACTTAAGTCTCTGAGCATTCTTTTGGGATTCTGGTTCACCATTTGTCCCTTTTTAAAAGATATTGCTGCTTCTGTTTAATCCTTTCCCTGCTTTGCGGTCAACCTTTTCCTCTTTCAGACTTCATCGCCGCGCATTGTTTTCGACATCTGGTTCAACATTTCTCCCCTTTTAATCCTCTTTCCCACTTTTGGTTAAGCAGTTCACCCAACTTCTGGTTAACCATTTGCCCCTTTTTACTGAATTTTTCTGCTTTGGTTTAATCATTTCCCTGCTTTATGGTCAACCTTTTCCCCTTTAGGACTTTGACGCGGCACATTGCTTTCGCCTTCTGGTTAATCATTTCACCCCTTTTAATCCTTTTTCCCACTTTTGGTTAAACAGTTCACCCAGCTACTGGTTAACCATTTCCCCTTTGGCACTTAAGTCTCTGAGCATTCTTTTGGGATTCTGGTAAACCATTTGTCCCTTTTTAAAAAATGCTGCTGCTTTTGTTTAATGCTTGCCCTGCTTTGCGGTCGATCATTTCACCCCTTTTAATCCATTTTTGCCACTTTGGGTTAAACAGTTCACACAACTTCTGGTTCACCATTTCACATTTCGGAACTTTTATTCCCACCATTACTTTGGGCTTCTGGTTCATCATTTCACGCTGTTTTACAAATCTTTGCCGCTTCACTTTTAATCCACAAACCGTGGCTCGCTTTCGGGTGGGGGGGGGGTAGCGGGTTTGGGCCGGGCACTCGACATCCCGGTGTGCGACCGGGTTCGTTCTGGTACCGCTCGGTGCCCCTCGTCCTGCTCTTGCCGCGGAAGCAAACCAGACGACCGTCGGTCTCACGCCCGAGGGGAGAGGAGGCGGAAAGCGGTTTGCAGCCTTTCGCTGTACCTCCGGCGGGCAGCGCCGCACCTCCGAGTGCTCGGTACCGTTCGCTGCGCCTCGTCCGGCCGCACGCAGCGAGCCAAACCCGGAGGAAATCGGCCTGTGCCTTCTCGAGATATGGGCCTCCGGGTGGGACGGACAAACCGGGGCCCCGAGCTCGCTTTCGGCGGCCCGGCACTCGACTTCCCGGTGTCCGAACGTGATCCTTCCGGTACCCTTCGGTGCCCCTTGCCCGACTCCAGCTCCCGTGCTGAAGCGGAGTCGGTCGGCCTGACGGCCGCCGAGTTAGCCAGCGGAAAGCGGTGCGCAGCCTTTCGCTTGCAGCTCCGGCGGGCAGCGCCGCACCTCCGGCTGCTCAGTGCCGTCCGCTGCTCCCCTTCCGGCTGCACGCAGCGAACCATACCCGGAGGAAATCGGCCTCGGCCTTCCGGAGATATGGGCCTGCGAGTGGGACCAATAAATCGGTGCACATTTCCGGCTCGGTTTCCGGCCTCGGCACTATCAGTTCACGCCGTCCGACCGACGTCGTTCTGGCACGGTTCCGTTGCTCCTTGATCCGGTCCAGCCACGGTAATCAGCCGAAGATGGTGGGGGGGGGACACATTGCCCGCCGAGTTAGCCGGAGGAAATCGGCCTCGGACTTCCTCAGATATCAGCCTCCGGGTGGGACAGACAAACCGGGGACCCGAGCACGCTTTCGGCGGCCCGCTGGTCGACTTCCCGGTGTGCGACCGGGTTCGTTCCGGTACCGTTCGCTGCCCCTCGTCCTGCTCTAGCCGCGGAGACAAACCCGACGACCGTCGGTCTCACGCCCGCGGAGGGAGGTGGCGGAAAGTGGTTTGCAGCCTTTCGCTGTACCTCCGGCGGGCAGCGCCCGACCTCCGAGTGCTCGGTACCGTCCGCTGCGCCTGGTCCTGCCGCACACAACGAGCCATACCCGGTGGAAATCGGCCTGTGCCTTCCAGAGATATGGGCCTCCGGGTGGGACGGACAAACCGGGGCCCCGTGCTCGCTTTCGGCGGCCCGCTAGTCGACTTCCCGGTGTGCGACCGGGTTCCTTCCGGTACCGTTCGCTGCCCCTCGTCCTGCTCTAGCCGCGGAAACAAACCCGACGACCGTCGGTCTCACGCCCGCGGAGGGAGGCGGCGGAAAGTGGTTTGCAGCCTTTCGCTGTACCTCCGGCGGGCAGCGCCCGACCTCCGAGTGCTCGGTACCGTCCGCTGCGCCTGGTCCGGCCGCACGCAACGAGCCATACCCGGAGGAAATCGGCCTGTGCCTTCCGGAGATATGGGCCTCCGGGTGGGACGGACAAACCGGGGCCCCGAGCGGTGGCACCCTGCTCGCTTTCGGCGGCCCGGCACTCGACTTCCCGGTGTGCGAACGTCATCGTTCCGGTACCCTTCGGTGCCCCTTGCCCCACTCTAGCTCCGGTGCTAAAGCGGAGTCGGTCGGTCTCACGGACGCCGAGTTAGCAGGCGGAAAGGGGTGCGCAGCCTTTCGCTGTCACTCCGGCGGGCAGCACCGCACCTCCGAGTGCTCGGTACCGAACGCTGCGCCTCCTCCTGCCGCACGCAACGAGCCATACCCGGAGGAAATCGGCCTCGGCGTTCCGGAGTTATCCGCCTCCGAGTGGGCCTGACCAAGCGGGGTGAACTGGAAATCATTAACCAACGTACTTCCATGTTTTCACCCGCAGAGGGCAGCACTCTCTTCTCCGTTTTAAACTGGGCCGACCCGGCTCCGTTTCGAGACCCGGCACTCGACTTCCCGGTGTGCGACCGGGTTCGTTCCGGTACCGTTCGCTGCCCCTCGTCCTGCTCTAGCCGCGGAACTAAACCCGACGACCGTCGGTCTCACGCCCGCGGAGGGAGGCGGCGGAAAGTGGTTTGCAGCCTTTCGCTGTACCTCCGGCGGGCAGCGCCCGACCTCCGAGTGCTCGGTACCGTCCGCTGCGCCTGGTCCGGCCGCACACAACGAGCCATACCCGGAGGAAATCGGCCTGTGCCTTCCGGAGATATGGGCCTCCGGGTGGGACGGACAAACCGGGGCCCCGAGCGGTGGCACCCTGCTCGCTTTCGGCGGCCCGGCACTCGACTTCCCGGTGTGCGAACGTCATCGTTCCGGTACCCTTCGGTGCCCCTTGCCCCACTCTAGCTCCGGTGCTAAAGCGGAGTCGGTCGGTCTCACGGACGCCGAGTTAGCAGGCGGAAAGGGGTGCGCAGCCTTTCGCTGTCACTCCGGCGGGCAGCACCGCACCTCCGAGTGCTCGGTACCGAACGCTGCGCCTCCTCCTGCCGCACGCAACGAGCCATACCCGGAGGAAATCGGCCTCGGCGTTCCGGAGTTATCCGCCTCCGAGTGGGCCTGACCAAGCGGGGTGAACTGGAAATCATTAACCAACGTACTTCCATGTTTTCACCCGCAGAGGGCAGCACTCTCTTCTCCGTTTTAAACTGGGCCGACCCGGCTCCGTTTCGAGACCCGGCACTCGACTTCCCGGTGTGCGACCGGGTTCGTTCCGGTACCGTTCGCTGCCCCTCGTCCTGCTCTAGCCGCGGAACTAAACCCGACGACCGTCGGTCTCACGCCCGCGGAGGGAGGCGGCGGAAAGTGGTTTGCAGCCTTTCGCTGTACCTCCGGCGGGCAGCGCCCGACCTCCGAGTGCTCGGTACCGTCCGCTGCGCCTGGTCCGGCCGCACACAACGAGCCATACCCGGTGGAAATCGGCCTGTGCCTTCCGGAGATATGGGCCTCCGGGTGGGACGGACAAACCGGGGCCCCGAGCTCGCTTTCGGCGGCCCGCTAGTCGACTTCCCGGTGTGCGAACGTCATCCTTCCGGTACTCAACCGTGCCCCTTGCCCCACTCTAGCTCCGGCGGTAAAGCGGAGTCGGTCGGTCTCACGGACGCCGAGTTAGCAGGCGGAAAGCGGTGCGCAGCCTTTCGCTGTCACTCCGGCGGGCAGCATCGCACCTCCCAGTGCTCGGTACCGTCCGCTGCGCCTGGTCCGGCCGCACACAACGAGCCATACCCGGAGGAAATCGGCCTGTGCCTTCCGGAGATATGGGCCTCCGGGTGGGACGGACAAACCGGGGCCCCGAGCGGTGGCACCCTGCTCGCTTTCAGCGGCCCGTCACTCGACTTCCCGGTATGCGAACGTGATCGTTCCGGTACCCTTCGGTGCCCCTTGCCCCACTCTAGCTCCGGTGCTAAAGCGGAGTCGGTCGGTCTCACGGACGCCGAGTTACCAGGCGGAAAGCGGTGCGCAGCCTTTCGCTGTCACTCCGGCGGGCAGCACCGCATCTCCGAGTGCTCGGTACCGTACGCTGCGCCGCCTCCTGCCGCACGCAACGAGCCATACCCGGAGGAAATCGGCCTCGGCGTTCCGGAGTTATCCGCCTCCGAGTGGGCCTGACCAAGCGGGGTGAACTGGAAATCATTAACCAACGTACTTCCAGGTTTTCACCCGCAGAGGGCAGCACTCTATTCTCCGTTTTAAATTGGGCCGACCCGGCTCCGTTTCGAGACCCGGCACTCGACTTCCCGGTGTGCGAACGTGATCGTTCCGGTACCCAACCGTGCCCCTTGCCCCACTCTAGCTCCGGCGGTAAAGCGAAGTCGGTCGGTCTCACGGACGCCGAGTTAGCAGGCGGAAAGCGGTGCGCAGCCTTTCGCTGTCAC
>NW_027139343.1:17500-27500 GCF_035084215.1 Heptranchias perlo
CTTTGCAGCCACCGTCGGGCTGGGCACATGGCCTCCCCCCACCATGACGAGGGAGGTTGGCGCCGGTTCCAACCTGGGCTTGCAAGCGGTAATGCATGACAGACAGCCAGCAACAAACAAAAGTCGAAAGGAGCCCACCTTTTGCCAGGCACAGACCGTTAAGGTCACGGACACGCTTGGGTGGTTAAGCTACAGTGACCCTTTCTAGCCGCCTTCGTCGTGTCTGCTGGGCACACATGGCCTTCCCCCCCCTGCCCGTGACAGGGGAGAGGTTGGTGTGCCAGGTCCGACTGGAGTTTGCAAACCATAGCGTTCAAGATACATGCACACACTCAGCCCTCCAGCTCTAAAAGGGTGACGTGTTTTGGTGCTCAGTTGCTAGAGAAATCTCGTGTTCAGCTACCAGAACGGGACTTGCTGTGCACATTCCCGCTCCACTCGAGACGGCAGACACCCGGGCTCTGGAGCTTGAATCGGACCTCTGTTAGACAACACAGGTGGACTTCTCGGCCTCACAAGAGAGCAATACGCCAGCGGGTGAACAGGAGAGTCGTGCCGACAAAACCCACTGACTTTTAAAACTGTCCGTCTGCCACTTGGGACAGAGAGAGGAACCTGACGAGCCTGAACACCAGCCTTGGCTGGACCGCTCGGGCCCTCCCATGTCGGACGCGAGTCGCCAAATCGATCGGAAGAGAGTACCGATTCCTCTCAAAAAGTCTGCGTGCCCGTTATTATAAAAGCAGCCCACCGGCCGCGGTGCCTTGCCCACAAACACACTTGGTGTCTGGGGTGATTCAGAGCCGCCGCGGCTCGAAAGTGTCAACCTGTTTTAAAAGTCATCGCTATGCCGGCACAGGTGACTTTCAAGTTAAAGAGTTCTCTTTATTGGCTTTCAAAAAAATCTGCAAAGTGTCACAGAGATTTTGAGAAACTCTTTTTTTTCTTTATATTATTATAATATAATATAATGTGTATATGTTTTCGAAAAGCATCCACCAGCAATCCATGGTGAGCCTCTCTCTGCTGGCAAGCTCCTCCTGCCTGAGCCCGACGCTGTCGAGGCTCAACACGATTTCAGACTGACAAAGAGTTCGAAAATTGCCGCCTGATGTAGCTTTAAATGCTGACAGGTGACTTCCGAGTGCTCTTGTAAAGGTCTCCGCTTTGAAATTGAGAGCCTTTTGCCAAGTGTCACTTTTTCAGGCACTCTTAAAGTGCACCTGGGCTGTCAGAGAAAGCTCTGAAAATCGTGTTCTCGAAAATCTCCGGGTACCCGACCAATCCCTAGGTGCCCGAATGACAAGTGTCAATTCGGCAGGACGGCCTCCCACCTCCGGCCGCAGATGCGTCACTAAATCCCCGCAACGGGGGCTTTCTCATTTCGGCATAGGGGCTTCCGCGGCCAACTCATTAACCTGTGCTCGGACTTTTTGTGCCACAAGTGCAAGGGACCGTTTGCCGGCAGCTACTCGCACCCCCCCGCCCAGGGGGGGAATCCTCTGACCGGAGATCCGAAACGCCGGCCGAATCCATCCCCGTCGGACTTCCGAAGGGGTTCCCTCGACCGACTGACTTCCGAACTCCTTTCTGGGCTTAAACGGGTGGAATTCGGACCCTCTCGCAAGGGAGCCGAAGCCCGCCAGCCCCGGGAGGCCTCGGGGCCGCCGTTTTCAAGCCCGACCAAAAAACCCGAAAAATGGGGAAAAATGGGAAAAATTCCCACTCCCAAAAGGCTTAAAAGTCGGTTGGGCGGCAGCCCGGGTCGGTCTCTGCAGACCTGGAGGCGCTGGACACAAGTCTGGTAAACAGGCTAAGTCTCGACATGCCACCTCTTACTATCCTGCAGGTACCCCGCCAATCCCCCCGGAACCGGCTGGCAATTGGCGAATCAGCGGGACGAATTTGAATTCGTGACCGACTTTCTGACACCGAATCGCCGCAAACGCGTTTCGATTTTTCGGCTTCGGTACCTCCCATCAGACTTTGACTGGCCATATCTCCGGACTCACGTGTCGCAGCCGGGACCTTCAGGCACCGTTCGACGCGTCTACCCCTGCCCCGTCGAATGGCGCCCCTCGCGGTGTGGTCCGATTTCCGCATTTTGGTCAGATTTGCCTCCAAAATTTTCAGATTGAGTTGACGAATGCCCCCTACGGGGTAACCTCTTGCCCTTTCGGACCTGGTCCCTGTGACTTAATTTCCGCCTTTTGCTCAATCGTTTCCCCATTTATAATTAATTTTAAAAATCTGGTTACTCAGTTCTGGTTTACCAGTTCCCTCTTCGGACTTAGTTTTTGGTTAATCATTTCCGGTTCACCAGTTCCCGTTTTGGACTTAGTCTCTGCGGGCCGTTTCTCATCTTTTGGTTCATCAGTTCCCCTCTTTTAATAATTTTTTGGCTGCTTTCGTTTGATCATTTCCCTGCCTTCTGGGTAACTTTTCCACCTTAGGACTTCATCGCCGCACATTGTTTTCGACTTCTGGTTGATCATTTCACCCCTTTTAATCATTTTTGTAACTTTTGGTTAACCATTTCACCCAGCTTCTGGTTAACCATTTCCCCTTTGGGACTTAGTCTGTGAGCATTCTTTTGGGATTCTGGTTAACCATTTGCCAATTTTTAAAAAATGTTGCCACTTTTGTTTAATGCTTTCTGGTCAACCTTTCCCTCTTTCAGACTTCACCGCGGCACATTGCTTCAGCCTCCTGGTTAATCATTTCACCCCTTTTAATCATTTTTGCAACTTTTGGTTAACCATTTCCCCCAGCTTCTGGTTAACCATTTCCCCTTTGGGACTTGGTCTCTGAGCATTCTTTTGGGATTCTGGTTAATCATTTGCCAATTTTTAAAAAATGTTGCCACTTTTGTTTAATGCTTTCTGGTCAACCTTTCCCTCTTTCAGACTTCACCGCGGCACATTGCTTCAGCCTCCTGGTTAATCATTTCACCCCTTTTAATCATTTTTGCAACTTTTGGTTAACCATTTCCCCCAGCTTCTGGTTAACCATTTCCCCTTTGGGACTTGGTCTCTGAGCATTCTTTTGGGATTCTGGTTAATCATTTGCCACTTTTTTAAAAATGTTGCCACTTTTGTTTAATGCTTTCTGGTCAACCTTTCCCTCTTTCAGACTTCACCGCGGCACATTGCTTCAGCCTCCTGGTTAATCATTTCACCCCTTTTAATCATTTTTGCAACTTTTGGTTAACCATTTCCCCCAGCTTCTGGTTAACCATTTCCCCTTTGGGACTTAGTCTCTGAGCATTCTTTTGGGATTCTGGTTAATCATTTGCCAATTTTTTAAAAATGTTGCCACTTTTGTTTAATGCTTTCTGGTCAACCTTTCCCTCTTTCAGACTTCACCGCGGCACATTGCTTTAGCCTCCTGGTTAATCATTTCACCCCTTTTAATCATTTTTGCAACTTTTGGTTAACCATTTCCCCCAGCTTCTGGTTAACCATTTCCCCTTTGGGACTTAGTCTCTGAGCATTCTTTTGGGATTCTGGTTAATCATTTGCCACTTTTTTAAAAATGTTGCCGCTTTTGTTTAATGCTTTCCCTGCTTTGTGGTCAACCTTTTCCCCTTTAGGACTTCACCGCGGCACATTGCTTCAGCCTCCTGGTTAATCATTTCACCCCTTTTAATCATTTTTGCAACTTTTGGTTAACCATTTCCCCCAGCTTCTGGTTAACCATTTCCCCTTTGGGACTTGGTCTCTGAGCATTCTTTTGGGATTCTGGTTAATCATTTGCCACTTTTTAAAAAATGTTGCCGCTTTTGTTTAATGCTTTCCCTGCTTTCTGGTCAACCTTTTCCCCTTTAGGACTTCACCGCAGCACATTGCTTTAGCCTCCTGGTTAATCATTTCACCCCTTTTAATCATTTTTGCAACTTTTGGTTAACCATTTCCCCCAGCTTCTGGTTAACCATTTCCCCTTTGGGACTTAGTCTCTGAGCATTCTTTTGGGATTCTGGTTAACCATTTGCCAATTTTTTTAAAATGTTGCCACTTTTGTTTAATGCTTTCTGGTCAACCTTTCCCTCTTTCAGACTTCACCGCCGCACATAATTTTCGACTTCTGGTTGATCATTTCACCCCTTTTAATCATTTTTGCAACTTTTGGTTAACCATTTCCCCCAGCTTCTGGTTAACCATTTCCCCTTTGGGACTTAGTCCCTGAGCATTCTTTTGGGATTCTGGTTAATCATTTGCCACTTTTTTAAAAATTTTGCCGCTTTTGTTTAATCGTTTCCCTGCTATGTGGTCAACCTTTTCCCCTTTCAGACTTCATCGCCGCGCATTGTTGTCGACTTCTGGTTAATCATTTTTCCCCTTTAAATCTTTTTTTGCCACTTTTGGTTAACCATTTCACCCAGCTTCTGGTTAACCATTTGCCCCATTTTACTGAATTTTTCCGCTTTGGTTTAATCATTTCCCTGCTTTCTTGTCAACCTTTTCCCCTTTTGGACTTCGCCGCCGCACTTTGCTTTTGCCTTCTGGTTAAACATTTCTCCCCTTTTAATCCTTTTTCCCACTTTTGGTTCACCAGTTCACCCAGCTTCTGGTTCACCATTTCCCCTTTGGGACTTAAGTCTCTGAGCATTCTTTTGGGATTCTGGTTAACCATTTGCCACTTTTTAAAAAATGTTGCTGCTTTTGTTTAATGCTTTCCCTGCTTTCTGGTCAACCTTTTCCTCTTTCCGACTTCATCGCCGCACCTTGTTTACGACATCCGGTTAAACATTTCTCCCCTTTCAATCCTTTTTGCCACTTTTGGTTAAGCAGTTCAACCAGCTTCTGGTTAACCATTTGCCCCTTCTTACTGAATTTTTCTGCTTTTGTTTAATCATTTCCCTGCTTTATGGTCAACCTTTTCCCCTTTAGGACTTCGCCGCCGCACTTTGCTTTCGCCTTCTGGTTAATCATTTCACAACATTTTAATCCTTTTTCCCACTTTTGGTTAAACAGTTCACCCAGCTTCTGGTTAACCATTTGCCCCTTTGGGACTTAAGTCTCTGAGCATTATTTTGGGATTCTGGTTAACCATTTGCCACTTTTTAAAAAATGTTGCCGCTTTTGTTTAATCGTTTCCCTGCTTTCTGGTCAACCTTTTCTCCTTTAGGACTTCGCCGCCGCACTTTGCTTTCGCCTTCTGGTTAATCATTTCACCCCTTTTAATCCTTTTTCCCACTTTTGGTTAAACAGTTCACCCAGCTTCTGGTTAACCATTTGCCCCTTTGGGACTTAAGTCTCTGAGCATTCTTTTGGGATTCTGGTTCACCATTTGTCCCTTTTTAAAAGATATTGCTGCTTCTGTTTAATCCTTTCCCTGCTTTGCGGTCAACCTTTTCCTCTTTCAGACTTCATCGCCGCGCATTGTTTTCGACATCTGGTTCAACATTTCTCCCCTTTTAATCCTCTTTCCCACTTTTGGTTAAGCAGTTCACCCAACTTCTGGTTAACCATTTGCCCCTTTTTACTGAATTTTTCTGCTTTGGTTTAATCATTTCCCTGCTTTATGGTCAACCTTTTCCCCTTTAGGACTTTGACGCGGCACATTGCTTTCGCCTTCTGGTTAATCATTTCACCCCTTTTAATCCTTTTTCCCACTTTTGGTTAAACAGTTCACCCAGCTACTGGTTAACCATTTCCCCTTTGGCACTTAAGTCTCTGAGCATTCTTTTGGGATTCTGGTAAACCATTTGTCCCTTTTTAAAAAATGCTGCTGCTTTTGTTTAATGCTTGCCCTGCTTTGCGGTCGATCATTTCACCCCTTTTAATCCATTTTTGCCACTTTGGGTTAAACAGTTCACACAACTTCTGGTTCACCATTTCACATTTCGGAACTTTTATTCCCACCATTACTTTGGGCTTCTGGTTCATCATTTCACGCTGTTTTACAAATCTTTGCCGCTTCACTTTTAATCCACAAACCGTGGCTCGCTTTCGGGTGGGGGGGGGGTAGCGGGTTTGGGCCGGGCACTCGACATCCCGGTGTGCGACCGGGTTCGTTCTGGTACCGCTCGGTGCCCCTCGTCCTGCTCTTGCCGCGGAAGCAAACCAGACGACCGTCGGTCTCACGCCCGAGGGGAGAGGAGGCGGAAAGCGGTTTGCAGCCTTTCGCTGTACCTCCGGCGGGCAGCGCCGCACCTCCGAGTGCTCGGTACCGTTCGCTGCGCCTCGTCCGGCCGCACGCAGCGAGCCAAACCCGGAGGAAATCGGCCTGTGCCTTCTCGAGATATGGGCCTCCGGGTGGGACGGACAAACCGGGGCCCCGAGCTCGCTTTCGGCGGCCCGGCACTCGACTTCCCGGTGTCCGAACGTGATCCTTCCGGTACCCTTCGGTGCCCCTTGCCCGACTCCAGCTCCCGTGCTGAAGCGGAGTCGGTCGGCCTGACGGCCGCCGAGTTAGCCAGCGGAAAGCGGTGCGCAGCCTTTCGCTTGCAGCTCCGGCGGGCAGCGCCGCACCTCCGGCTGCTCAGTGCCGTCCGCTGCTCCCCTTCCGGCTGCACGCAGCGAACCATACCCGGAGGAAATCGGCCTCGGCCTTCCGGAGATATGGGCCTGCGAGTGGGACCAATAAATCGGTGCACATTTCCGGCTCGGTTTCCGGCCTCGGCACTATCAGTTCACGCCGTCCGACCGACGTCGTTCTGGCACGGTTCCGTTGCTCCTTGATCCGGTCCAGCCACGGTAATCAGCCGAAGATGGTGGGGGGGGGACACATTGCCCGCCGAGTTAGCCGGAGGAAATCGGCCTCGGACTTCCTCAGATATCAGCCTCCGGGTGGGACAGACAAACCGGGGACCCGAGCACGCTTTCGGCGGCCCGCTGGTCGACTTCCCGGTGTGCGACCGGGTTCGTTCCGGTACCGTTCGCTGCCCCTCGTCCTGCTCTAGCCGCGGAGACAAACCCGACGACCGTCGGTCTCACGCCCGCGGAGGGAGGTGGCGGAAAGTGGTTTGCAGCCTTTCGCTGTACCTCCGGCGGGCAGCGCCCGACCTCCGAGTGCTCGGTACCGTCCGCTGCGCCTGGTCCTGCCGCACACAACGAGCCATACCCGGTGGAAATCGGCCTGTGCCTTCCAGAGATATGGGCCTCCGGGTGGGACGGACAAACCGGGGCCCCGTGCTCGCTTTCGGCGGCCCGCTAGTCGACTTCCCGGTGTGCGACCGGGTTCCTTCCGGTACCGTTCGCTGCCCCTCGTCCTGCTCTAGCCGCGGAAACAAACCCGACGACCGTCGGTCTCACGCCCGCGGAGGGAGGCGGCGGAAAGTGGTTTGCAGCCTTTCGCTGTACCTCCGGCGGGCAGCGCCCGACCTCCGAGTGCTCGGTACCGTCCGCTGCGCCTGGTCCGGCCGCACGCAACGAGCCATACCCGGAGGAAATCGGCCTGTGCCTTCCGGAGATATGGGCCTCCGGGTGGGACGGACAAACCGGGACCCCGTGCTCGCTTTCGGCGGCCCGGCACTCGACTTCCCGGTGTGCGAACGTCATCCTTCCGGTACCCAACCGTGCCCCTTGCCCCACTCTAGCTCCGGTGCTAAAGCGGAGTCGGTCGGTCTCACGGACGCCGAGTTACCAGGCGGAAAGCGGTGCGCAGCCTTTCGCTGTCACTCCGGCGGGCTGCACCGCATCTCCGAGTGCTCGGTACCGTACGCTGCGCCGCCTCCTGCCGCACGCAACGAGCCAGACCCGGAGGAAATCGGCCTCGGCGTTCCGGAGTTATCCGCCTCCGAGTGGGCCTGACCAAGCGGGGTGAACTGGAAATCATTAACCAACGTACTTCCAGGTTTTCACCCGCAGAGGGCAGCACTCTCTTCTCCGTTTTAAACTGGGCCGACCCGGCTCCGTTTCGAGACCCGGCACTCGACTTCCCGGTGTGCGACCGGGTTCGTTCCGGTACCGTTCGCTGCCCCTCGTCCTGCTCTAGCCGCGGAACCAAACCCGACGACCGTCGGTCTCACGCCCGCGGAGGGAGGCGGCGGAAAGTGGTTTGCAGCCTTTCGCTGTACCTCCGGCGGGCAGCGCCCGACCTCCGAGTGCTCGGTACCGTCCGCTGCGCCTGGTCCTGCCGCACACAACGAGCCATACCCGGTGGAAATCGGCCTGTGCCTTCCAGAGATATGGGCCTCCGGGTGGGACGGACAAACCGGGGCCCCGTGCTCGCTTTCGGCGGCCCGCTAGTCGACTTCCCGGTGTGCGACCGGGTTCGTTCCGGTACCGTTCGCTGCCCCTCGTCCTGCTCTAGCCGGGGAAACAAACCCGACGACCGTCGGTCTCACGCCCGCGGAGGGAGGCGGCGGAAAGTGGTTTGCAGCCTTTCGCTGTACCTCCGGCGGGCAGCGCCCGACCTCCGAGTGCTCGGTACCATCCGCTGCGCCTGGTCCGGCCGCACACAACGAGCCATACCCGGTGGAAATCGGCCTGTGCCTTCCGGAGATATGGGCCTCCGGGTGGGACGGACAAACCGGGGCCCCGAGCGGTGGCACCCTGCTCGCTTTCGGCGGCCCGGCACTCGACTTCCCGGTGTGCGAACGTCATCGTTCCGGTACCCTTCGGTGCCCCTTGCCCCACTCTAGCTCCGGTGCTAAAGCGGAGTCGGTCGGTCTCACGGACGCCGAGTTAGCAGGCGGAAAGCGGTGCGCAGCCTTTCGCTGTCACTCCGGCGGGCAGCACCGCACCTCCGAGTGCTCGGTACCGTACGCTGCGCCGCCTCCTGCCGCACGCAACGAGCCATACCCGCAGGAAATCGGCCTCGGCGTTCCGGAGTTATCCGCCTCCGAGTGGGCCTGACCAAGCGGGGTGAACTGGAAATCATTAACCAACGTACTTCCAGGTTTTCACCCGCAGAGGGCAGCACTCTCTTCTCCGTTTTAAACTGGGCCGACCCGGCTCCGTTTCGAGACCCGGCACTCGACTTCCCGGTGTGCGACCGGGTTCGTTCCGGTACCGTTCGCTGCCCCTCGTCCTGCTCGAGCCGCGGAACCAAACCCGATGACCGTCGGTCTCACGCCCGCGGAGGGTGGCGGCGGAAAGTGGTTTGCAGCCTTTCGCTGTACCTCCGGCGGGCAGCGCCGGACCTCCGAGTGCTCGGTACCGTCCGCTGCGCCTGGTCCGGCCGCACACAACGAGCCATACCCGGAGGAAATCGGCCTGTGCCTTCCGGAGATATGGGCCTCCGGGTGGGACGGACAAACCGGGGCCCCGAGCGGTGGCACCCTACTCGCTTTCAGCGGCCCGGCACTCGACTTCCCGGTGTGCGAACGTGATCGTTCCGGTACCCAACGGTGCCCCTTGCCCCACTCTAGCTCCGGCGGTAAAGCGGAGTCGGTCGGTCTCACAGACGCCGAGTTACCAGGCGGAAAGCGGTGCGCAGCCTTTCGCTGTCACTCCGGCGGGCAGCGCCGCACCTCCGAGTGCTCGGTACCGTCCGCTGCGCCTGGTCCGGCCGCACACAACGAGCCATACCCGGTGGAAATCGGCCTTTGCCTTCCGGAGATATGGGCCTCCGGGTGGGACGGACAAACCGGGGCCCCGAGCTCGCTTTCAGCGGCCCGGCACTCGACTTCCCGGTGTGCGAACGTCATCCTTCCGGTACTCAACCGTGCCCCTTGCCCCACTCTAGCTCCGGCGGTAAAGCGAAGTCGGTCGGTCTCACGGACGCCGAGTTAGCAGGCGGAAAGCGGTGCGCAGCCTTTCGCTGTCACTCCGGCGGGCTGCACCGCATCTCCGAGTGCTCGGTACCGTACGCTGCGCCGCCTCCTGCCGCACGCAACGAGCCATACCCGGAGGAAATCGGCCTCGGCGTTCCGGAGTTATCCGCCTCCGAGTGGGCCTGACCAAGCGGGGTGAACTGGAAATCATTAACCAACGTACTTCCAGGTTTTCACCCGCAGAGGGCAGCACTCTATTCTCCGTTTTAAATTGGGCCGACCCGGCTCCGTTTCGAGACCCGGCACTCGACTTCCCGGTGTGCGAACGTGATCGTTCCG
>NW_027139343.1:40000-50000 GCF_035084215.1 Heptranchias perlo
GCCGCAGATGCGTCACTAAATCCCCGCAACGGGGGCTTTCTCATTTCGGCATAGGGGCTTCCGCGGCCAACTCATTAACCTGTGCTCGGACTTTTTGTGCCACAAGTGCAAGGGACCGTTTGCCGGCAGCTACTCGCACCCCCCCGCCCAGGGGGGGAATCCTCTGACCGGAGATCCGAAACGCCGGCCGAATCCATCCCCGTCGGACTTCCGAAGGGGTTCCCTCGACCGACTGACTTCCGAACTCCTTTCTGGGCTTAAACGGGTGGAATTCGGACCCTCTCGCAAGGGAGCCGAAGCCCGCCAGCCCCGGGAGGCCTCGGGGCCGCCGTTTTCAAGCCCGACCAAAAAACCCGAAAAATGGGGAAAAATGGGAAAAATTCCCACTCCCAAAAGGCTTAAAAGTCGGTTGGGCGGCAGCCCGGGTCGGTCTCTGCAGACCTGGAGGCGCTGGACACAAGTCTGGTAAACAGGCTAAGTCTCGACATGCCACCTCTTACTATCCTGCAGGTACCCCGCCAATCCCCCCGGAACCGGCTGGCAATTGGCGAATCAGCGGGACGAATTTGAATTCGTGACCGACTTTCTGACACCGAATCGCCGCAAACGCGTTTCGATTTTTCGGCTTCGGTACCTCCCATCAGACTTTGACTGGCCATATCTCCGGACTCACGTGTCGCAGCCGGGACCTTCAGGCACCGTTCGACGCGTCTACCCCTGCCCCGTCGAATGGCGCCCCTCGCGGTGTGGTCCGATTTCCGCATTTTGGTCAGATTTGCCTCCAAAATTTTCAGATTGAGTTGACGAATGCCCCCTACGGGGTAACCTCTTGCCCTTTCGGACCTGGTCCCTGTGACTTAATTTCCGCCTTTTGCTCAATCGTTTCCCCATTTATAATTAATTTTAAAAATCTGGTTACTCAGTTCTGGTTTACCAGTTCCCTCTTCGGACTTAGTTTTTGGTTAATCATTTCCGGTTCACCAGTTCCCGTTTTGGACTTAGTCTCTGCGGGCCGTTTCTCATCTTTTGGTTCATCAGTTCCCCTCTTTTAATAATTTTTTGGCTGCTTTCGTTTGATCATTTCCCTGCCTTCTGGGTAACTTTTCCACCTTAGGACTTCATCGCCGCACATTGTTTTCGACTTCTGGTTGATCATTTCACCCCTTTTAATCATTTTTGTAACTTTTGGTTAACCATTTCACCCAGCTTCTGGTTAACCATTTCCCCTTTGGGACTTAGTCTGTGAGCATTCTTTTGGGATTCTGGTTAACCATTTGCCAATTTTTAAAAAATGTTGCCACTTTTGTTTAATGCTTTCTGGTCAACCTTTCCCTCTTTCAGACTTCACCGCGGCACATTGCTTCAGCCTCCTGGTTAATCATTTCACCCCTTTTAATCATTTTTGCAACTTTTGGTTAACCATTTCCCCCAGCTTCTGGTTAACCATTTCCCCTTTGGGACTTGGTCTCTGAGCATTCTTTTGGGATTCTGGTTAATCATTTGCCAATTTTTAAAAAATGTTGCCACTTTTGTTTAATGCTTTCTGGTCAACCTTTCCCTCTTTCAGACTTCACCGCGGCACATTGCTTCAGCCTCCTGGTTAATCATTTCACCCCTTTTAATCATTTTTGCAACTTTTGGTTAACCATTTCCCCCAGCTTCTGGTTAACCATTTCCCCTTTGGGACTTGGTCTCTGAGCATTCTTTTGGGATTCTGGTTAATCATTTGCCACTTTTTTAAAAATGTTGCCACTTTTGTTTAATGCTTTCTGGTCAACCTTTCCCTCTTTCAGACTTCACCGCGGCACATTGCTTCAGCCTCCTGGTTAATCATTTCACCCCTTTTAATCATTTTTGCAACTTTTGGTTAACCATTTCCCCCAGCTTCTGGTTAACCATTTCCCCTTTGGGACTTAGTCTCTGAGCATTCTTTTGGGATTCTGGTTAATCATTTGCCAATTTTTTAAAAATGTTGCCACTTTTGTTTAATGCTTTCTGGTCAACCTTTCCCTCTTTCAGACTTCACCGCGGCACATTGCTTTAGCCTCCTGGTTAATCATTTCACCCCTTTTAATCATTTTTGCAACTTTTGGTTAACCATTTCCCCCAGCTTCTGGTTAACCATTTCCCCTTTGGGACTTAGTCTCTGAGCATTCTTTTGGGATTCTGGTTAATCATTTGCCACTTTTTTAAAAATGTTGCCGCTTTTGTTTAATGCTTTCCCTGCTTTGTGGTCAACCTTTTCCCCTTTAGGACTTCACCGCGGCACATTGCTTCAGCCTCCTGGTTAATCATTTCACCCCTTTTAATCATTTTTGCAACTTTTGGTTAACCATTTCCCCCAGCTTCTGGTTAACCATTTCCCCTTTGGGACTTGGTCTCTGAGCATTCTTTTGGGATTCTGGTTAATCATTTGCCACTTTTTAAAAAATGTTGCCGCTTTTGTTTAATGCTTTCCCTGCTTTCTGGTCAACCTTTTCCCCTTTAGGACTTCACCGCAGCACATTGCTTTAGCCTCCTGGTTAATCATTTCACCCCTTTTAATCATTTTTGCAACTTTTGGTTAACCATTTCCCCCAGCTTCTGGTTAACCATTTCCCCTTTGGGACTTAGTCTCTGAGCATTCTTTTGGGATTCTGGTTAACCATTTGCCAATTTTTTTAAAATGTTGCCACTTTTGTTTAATGCTTTCTGGTCAACCTTTCCCTCTTTCAGACTTCACCGCCGCACATAATTTTCGACTTCTGGTTGATCATTTCACCCCTTTTAATCATTTTTGCAACTTTTGGTTAACCATTTCCCCCAGCTTCTGGTTAACCATTTCCCCTTTGGGACTTAGTCCCTGAGCATTCTTTTGGGATTCTGGTTAATCATTTGCCACTTTTTTAAAAATTTTGCCGCTTTTGTTTAATCGTTTCCCTGCTATGTGGTCAACCTTTTCCCCTTTCAGACTTCATCGCCGCGCATTGTTGTCGACTTCTGGTTAATCATTTTTCCCCTTTAAATCTTTTTTTGCCACTTTTGGTTAACCATTTCACCCAGCTTCTGGTTAACCATTTGCCCCATTTTACTGAATTTTTCCGCTTTGGTTTAATCATTTCCCTGCTTTCTTGTCAACCTTTTCCCCTTTTGGACTTCGCCGCCGCACTTTGCTTTTGCCTTCTGGTTAAACATTTCTCCCCTTTTAATCCTTTTTCCCACTTTTGGTTCACCAGTTCACCCAGCTTCTGGTTCACCATTTCCCCTTTGGGACTTAAGTCTCTGAGCATTCTTTTGGGATTCTGGTTAACCATTTGCCACTTTTTAAAAAATGTTGCTGCTTTTGTTTAATGCTTTCCCTGCTTTCTGGTCAACCTTTTCCTCTTTCCGACTTCATCGCCGCACCTTGTTTACGACATCCGGTTAAACATTTCTCCCCTTTCAATCCTTTTTGCCACTTTTGGTTAAGCAGTTCAACCAGCTTCTGGTTAACCATTTGCCCCTTCTTACTGAATTTTTCTGCTTTTGTTTAATCATTTCCCTGCTTTATGGTCAACCTTTTCCCCTTTAGGACTTCGCCGCCGCACTTTGCTTTCGCCTTCTGGTTAATCATTTCACAACATTTTAATCCTTTTTCCCACTTTTGGTTAAACAGTTCACCCAGCTTCTGGTTAACCATTTGCCCCTTTGGGACTTAAGTCTCTGAGCATTATTTTGGGATTCTGGTTAACCATTTGCCACTTTTTAAAAAATGTTGCCGCTTTTGTTTAATCGTTTCCCTGCTTTCTGGTCAACCTTTTCTCCTTTAGGACTTCGCCGCCGCACTTTGCTTTCGCCTTCTGGTTAATCATTTCACCCCTTTTAATCCTTTTTCCCACTTTTGGTTAAACAGTTCACCCAGCTTCTGGTTAACCATTTGCCCCTTTGGGACTTAAGTCTCTGAGCATTCTTTTGGGATTCTGGTTCACCATTTGTCCCTTTTTAAAAGATATTGCTGCTTCTGTTTAATCCTTTCCCTGCTTTGCGGTCAACCTTTTCCTCTTTCAGACTTCATCGCCGCGCATTGTTTTCGACATCTGGTTCAACATTTCTCCCCTTTTAATCCTCTTTCCCACTTTTGGTTAAGCAGTTCACCCAACTTCTGGTTAACCATTTGCCCCTTTTTACTGAATTTTTCTGCTTTGGTTTAATCATTTCCCTGCTTTATGGTCAACCTTTTCCCCTTTAGGACTTTGACGCGGCACATTGCTTTCGCCTTCTGGTTAATCATTTCACCCCTTTTAATCCTTTTTCCCACTTTTGGTTAAACAGTTCACCCAGCTACTGGTTAACCATTTCCCCTTTGGCACTTAAGTCTCTGAGCATTCTTTTGGGATTCTGGTAAACCATTTGTCCCTTTTTAAAAAATGCTGCTGCTTTTGTTTAATGCTTGCCCTGCTTTGCGGTCGATCATTTCACCCCTTTTAATCCATTTTTGCCACTTTGGGTTAAACAGTTCACACAACTTCTGGTTCACCATTTCACATTTCGGAACTTTTATTCCCACCATTACTTTGGGCTTCTGGTTCATCATTTCACGCTGTTTTACAAATCTTTGCCGCTTCACTTTTAATCCACAAACCGTGGCTCGCTTTCGGGTGGGGGGGGGGTAGCGGGTTTGGGCCGGGCACTCGACATCCCGGTGTGCGACCGGGTTCGTTCTGGTACCGCTCGGTGCCCCTCGTCCTGCTCTTGCCGCGGAAGCAAACCAGACGACCGTCGGTCTCACGCCCGAGGGGAGAGGAGGCGGAAAGCGGTTTGCAGCCTTTCGCTGTACCTCCGGCGGGCAGCGCCGCACCTCCGAGTGCTCGGTACCGTTCGCTGCGCCTCGTCCGGCCGCACGCAGCGAGCCAAACCCGGAGGAAATCGGCCTGTGCCTTCTCGAGATATGGGCCTCCGGGTGGGACGGACAAACCGGGGCCCCGAGCTCGCTTTCGGCGGCCCGGCACTCGACTTCCCGGTGTCCGAACGTGATCCTTCCGGTACCCTTCGGTGCCCCTTGCCCGACTCCAGCTCCCGTGCTGAAGCGGAGTCGGTCGGCCTGACGGCCGCCGAGTTAGCCAGCGGAAAGCGGTGCGCAGCCTTTCGCTTGCAGCTCCGGCGGGCAGCGCCGCACCTCCGGCTGCTCAGTGCCGTCCGCTGCTCCCCTTCCGGCTGCACGCAGCGAACCATACCCGGAGGAAATCGGCCTCGGCCTTCCGGAGATATGGGCCTGCGAGTGGGACCAATAAATCGGTGCACATTTCCGGCTCGGTTTCCGGCCTCGGCACTATCAGTTCACGCCGTCCGACCGACGTCGTTCTGGCACGGTTCCGTTGCTCCTTGATCCGGTCCAGCCACGGTAATCAGCCGAAGATGGTGGGGGGGGGACACATTGCCCGCCGAGTTAGCCGGAGGAAATCGGCCTCGGACTTCCTCAGATATCAGCCTCCGGGTGGGACAGACAAACCGGGGACCCGAGCACGCTTTCGGCGGCCCGCTGGTCGACTTCCCGGTGTGCGACCGGGTTCGTTCCGGTACCGTTCGCTGCCCCTCGTCCTGCTCTAGCCGCGGAGACAAACCCGACGACCGTCGGTCTCACGCCCGCGGAGGGAGGTGGCGGAAAGTGGTTTGCAGCCTTTCGCTGTACCTCCGGCGGGCAGCGCCCGACCTCCGAGTGCTCGGTACCGTCCGCTGCGCCTGGTCCTGCCGCACACAACGAGCCATACCCGGTGGAAATCGGCCTGTGCCTTCCAGAGATATGGGCCTCCGGGTGGGACGGACAAACCGGGGCCCCGTGCTCGCTTTCGGCGGCCCGCTAGTCGACTTCCCGGTGTGCGACCGGGTTCCTTCCGGTACCGTTCGCTGCCCCTCGTCCTGCTCTAGCCGCGGAAACAAACCCGACGACCGTCGGTCTCACGCCCGCGGAGGGAGGCGGCGGAAAGTGGTTTGCAGCCTTTCGCTGTACCTCCGGCGGGCAGCGCCCGACCTCCGAGTGCTCGGTACCGTCCGCTGCGCCTGGTCCGGCCGCACGCAACGAGCCATACCCGGAGGAAATCGGCCTGTGCCTTCCGGAGATATGGGCCTCCGGGTGGGACGGACAAACCGGGACCCCGTGCTCGCTTTCGGCGGCCCGGCACTCGACTTCCCGGTGTGCGAACGTCATCCTTCCGGTACCCAACCGTGCCCCTTGCCCCACTCTAGCTCCGGTGCTAAAGCGGAGTCGGTCGGTCTCACGGACGCCGAGTTACCAGGCGGAAAGCGGTGCGCAGCCTTTCGCTGTCACTCCGGCGGGCTGCACCGCATCTCCGAGTGCTCGGTACCGTACGCTGCGCCGCCTCCTGCCGCACGCAACGAGCCAGACCCGGAGGAAATCGGCCTCGGCGTTCCGGAGTTATCCGCCTCCGAGTGGGCCTGACCAAGCGGGGTGAACTGGAAATCATTAACCAACGTACTTCCAGGTTTTCACCCGCAGAGGGCAGCACTCTCTTCTCCGTTTTAAACTGGGCCGACCCGGCTCCGTTTCGAGACCCGGCACTCGACTTCCCGGTGTGCGACCGGGTTCGTTCCGGTACCGTTCGCTGCCCCTCGTCCTGCTCTAGCCGCGGAACCAAACCCGACGACCGTCGGTCTCACGCCCGCGGAGGGAGGCGGCGGAAAGTGGTTTGCAGCCTTTCGCTGTACCTCCGGCGGGCAGCGCCCGACCTCCGAGTGCTCGGTACCGTCCGCTGCGCCTGGTCCTGCCGCACACAACGAGCCATACCCGGTGGAAATCGGCCTGTGCCTTCCAGAGATATGGGCCTCCGGGTGGGACGGACAAACCGGGGCCCCGTGCTCGCTTTCGGCGGCCCGCTAGTCGACTTCCCGGTGTGCGACCGGGTTCGTTCCGGTACCGTTCGCTGCCCCTCGTCCTGCTCTAGCCGGGGAAACAAACCCGACGACCGTCGGTCTCACGCCCGCGGAGGGAGGCGGCGGAAAGTGGTTTGCAGCCTTTCGCTGTACCTCCGGCGGGCAGCGCCCGACCTCCGAGTGCTCGGTACCATCCGCTGCGCCTGGTCCGGCCGCACACAACGAGCCATACCCGGTGGAAATCGGCCTGTGCCTTCCGGAGATATGGGCCTCCGGGTGGGACGGACAAACCGGGGCCCCGAGCGGTGGCACCCTGCTCGCTTTCGGCGGCCCGGCACTCGACTTCCCGGTGTGCGAACGTCATCGTTCCGGTACCCTTCGGTGCCCCTTGCCCCACTCTAGCTCCGGTGCTAAAGCGGAGTCGGTCGGTCTCACGGACGCCGAGTTAGCAGGCGGAAAGCGGTGCGCAGCCTTTCGCTGTCACTCCGGCGGGCAGCACCGCACCTCCGAGTGCTCGGTACCGTACGCTGCGCCGCCTCCTGCCGCACGCAACGAGCCATACCCGCAGGAAATCGGCCTCGGCGTTCCGGAGTTATCCGCCTCCGAGTGGGCCTGACCAAGCGGGGTGAACTGGAAATCATTAACCAACGTACTTCCAGGTTTTCACCCGCAGAGGGCAGCACTCTCTTCTCCGTTTTAAACTGGGCCGACCCGGCTCCGTTTCGAGACCCGGCACTCGACTTCCCGGTGTGCGACCGGGTTCGTTCCGGTACCGTTCGCTGCCCCTCGTCCTGCTCGAGCCGCGGAACCAAACCCGATGACCGTCGGTCTCACGCCCGCGGAGGGTGGCGGCGGAAAGTGGTTTGCAGCCTTTCGCTGTACCTCCGGCGGGCAGCGCCGGACCTCCGAGTGCTCGGTACCGTCCGCTGCGCCTGGTCCGGCCGCACACAACGAGCCATACCCGGAGGAAATCGGCCTGTGCCTTCCGGAGATATGGGCCTCCGGGTGGGACGGACAAACCGGGGCCCCGAGCGGTGGCACCCTACTCGCTTTCAGCGGCCCGGCACTCGACTTCCCGGTGTGCGAACGTGATCGTTCCGGTACCCAACGGTGCCCCTTGCCCCACTCTAGCTCCGGCGGTAAAGCGGAGTCGGTCGGTCTCACAGACGCCGAGTTACCAGGCGGAAAGCGGTGCGCAGCCTTTCGCTGTCACTCCGGCGGGCAGCGCCGCACCTCCGAGTGCTCGGTACCGTCCGCTGCGCCTGGTCCGGCCGCACACAACGAGCCATACCCGGTGGAAATCGGCCTTTGCCTTCCGGAGATATGGGCCTCCGGGTGGGACGGACAAACCGGGGCCCCGAGCTCGCTTTCAGCGGCCCGGCACTCGACTTCCCGGTGTGCGAACGTCATCCTTCCGGTACTCAACCGTGCCCCTTGCCCCACTCTAGCTCCGGCGGTAAAGCGAAGTCGGTCGGTCTCACGGACGCCGAGTTAGCAGGCGGAAAGCGGTGCGCAGCCTTTCGCTGTCACTCCGGCGGGCTGCACCGCATCTCCGAGTGCTCGGTACCGTACGCTGCGCCGCCTCCTGCCGCACGCAACGAGCCATACCCGGAGGAAATCGGCCTCGGCGTTCCGGAGTTATCCGCCTCCGAGTGGGCCTGACCAAGCGGGGTGAACTGGAAATCATTAACCAACGTACTTCCAGGTTTTCACCCGCAGAGGGCAGCACTCTATTCTCCGTTTTAAATTGGGCCGACCCGGCTCCGTTTCGAGACCCGGCACTCGACTTCCCGGTGTGCGAACGTGATCGTTCCGGTACCCAACCGTGCCCCTTGCCCCACTCTAGCTCCGGCGGTAAAGCGAAGTCGGTCGGTCTCACGGACGCCGAGTTAGCAGGCGGAAAGCGGTGCGCAGCCTTTCGCTGTCACTCCGGCGGGCAGCATCGCACCTCCCAGTGCTCGGTACCGTACGCTGCGCCGCCTCCTGCCGCACGCAACGAGCCATACCCGGAGGAAATCGGCCTCGGCCTTCCTGAGATATCAGCCTCCGAGTGGGCCCGACGAGTCGGTGGCACCCTGCTCGCTTTCAGCGGCCCGGCACTCGACTTCCCGGTGTGCGAACGTCATCCTTCCGGTACTCAACCGTGCCCCTTGCCCCACTCTAGCTCCGGCGGTAAAGCGGAGTCGGTCGGTCTCACGGACGCCGAGTTAGCAGGCGGAAAGCGGTGCGCAGCCTTTCGCTGTCACTCCGGCGGGCAGCATCGCACCTCCCAGTGCTCGGTACCGTCCGCTGCGCCTGGTCCGGCCGCACACAACGAGCCATACCCGGAGGAAATCGGCCTGTGCCTTCCGGAGATATGGGCCTCCGGGTGGGACGGACAAACCGGGGCCCCGAGCGGTGGCACCCTGCTCGCTTTCAGCGGCCCGTCACTCGACTTCCCGGTATGCGAACGTGATCGTTCCGGTACCCTTCGGTGCCCCTTGCCCCACTCTAGCTCCGGTGCTAAAGCGGAGTCGGTCGGTCTCACGGACGCCGAGTTACCAGGCGGAAAGCGGTGCGCAGCCTTTCGCTGTCACTCCGGCGGGCAGCACCGCATCTCCGAGTGCTCGGTACCGTACGCTGCGCCGCCTCCTGCCGCACGCAACGAGCCATACCCGGAGGAAATCGGCCTCGGCGTTCCGGAGTTATCTGCCTCCGAGTGGGCCTGACCAAGCGGGGTGAACTGGAAATCATTAACCAACGTACTTCCAGGTTTTCACCCGCAGAGGGCAGCACTCTATTCTCCGTTTTAAATTGGGCCGACCCGGCTCCGTTTCGAGACCCGGCACTCGACTTCCCGGTGTGCGAACGTGATCGTTCCGGTACCCAACCGTGCCCCTTGCCCCACTCTAGCTCCGGCGGTAAAGCGAAGTCGGTCGGTCTCACGGACGCCGAGTTAGCAGGCGGAAAGCGGTGCGCAGCCTTTCGCTGTCACTCCGGCGGGCAGCATCGCACCTCCCAGTGCTCGGTACCGTACGCTGCGCCTCCTCCTGCCGCACGCAACGAGCCATACCCGGAGGAAATCGGCCTCGGCCTTCCTGAGATATCATCCTCCAAACGGGCGTCACAAATCAGGGCACATGGTCAGCTGCAAAGCAGTGTCATTCCAACCTCT
>NW_027139343.1:60000-70000 GCF_035084215.1 Heptranchias perlo
GGGTGGTTAAGCTACAGTGACCCTTTCTAGCCGCCTTCGTCGTGTCTGCTGGGCACACATGGCCTTCCCCCCCCTGCCCGTGACAGGGGAGAGGTTGGTGTGCCAGGTCCGACTGGAGTTTGCAAACCATAGCGTTCAAGATACATGCACACACTCAGCCCTCCAGCTCTAAAAGGGTGACGTGTTTTGGTGCTCAGTTGCTAGAGAAATCTCGTGTTCAGCTACCAGAACGGGACTTGCTGTGCACATTCCCGCTCCACTCGAGACGGCAGACACCCGGGCTCTGGAGCTTGAATCGGACCTCTGTTAGACAACACAGGTGGACTTCTCGGCCTCACAAGAGAGCAATACGCCAGCGGGTGAACAGGAGAGTCGTGCCGACAAAACCCACTGACTTTTAAAACTGTCCGTCTGCCACTTGGGACAGAGAGAGGAACCTGACGAGCCTGAACACCAGCCTTGGCTGGACCGCTCGGGCCCTCCCATGTCGGACGCGAGTCGCCAAATCGATCGGAAGAGAGTACCGATTCCTCTCAAAAAGTCTGCGTGCCCGTTATTATAAAAGCAGCCCACCGGCCGCGGTGCCTTGCCCACAAACACACTTGGTGTCTGGGGTGATTCAGAGCCGCCGCGGCTCGAAAGTGTCAACCTGTTTTAAAAGTCATCGCTATGCCGGCACAGGTGACTTTCAAGTTAAAGAGTTCTCTTTATTGGCTTTCAAAAAAATCTGCAAAGTGTCACAGAGATTTTGAGAAACTCTTTTTTTTCTTTATATTATTATAATATAATATAATGTGTATATGTTTTCGAAAAGCATCCACCAGCAATCCATGGTGAGCCTCTCTCTGCTGGCAAGCTCCTCCTGCCTGAGCCCGACGCTGTCGAGGCTCAACACGATTTCAGACTGACAAAGAGTTCGAAAATTGCCGCCTGATGTAGCTTTAAATGCTGACAGGTGACTTCCGAGTGCTCTTGTAAAGGTCTCCGCTTTGAAATTGAGAGCCTTTTGCCAAGTGTCACTTTTTCAGGCACTCTTAAAGTGCACCTGGGCTGTCAGAGAAAGCTCTGAAAATCGTGTTCTCGAAAATCTCCGGGTACCCGACCAATCCCTAGGTGCCCGAATGACAAGTGTCAATTCGGCAGGACGGCCTCCCACCTCCGGCCGCAGATGCGTCACTAAATCCCCGCAACGGGGGCTTTCTCATTTCGGCATAGGGGCTTCCGCGGCCAACTCATTAACCTGTGCTCGGACTTTTTGTGCCACAAGTGCAAGGGACCGTTTGCCGGCAGCTACTCGCACCCCCCCGCCCAGGGGGGGAATCCTCTGACCGGAGATCCGAAACGCCGGCCGAATCCATCCCCGTCGGACTTCCGAAGGGGTTCCCTCGACCGACTGACTTCCGAACTCCTTTCTGGGCTTAAACGGGTGGAATTCGGACCCTCTCGCAAGGGAGCCGAAGCCCGCCAGCCCCGGGAGGCCTCGGGGCCGCCGTTTTCAAGCCCGACCAAAAAACCCGAAAAATGGGGAAAAATGGGAAAAATTCCCACTCCCAAAAGGCTTAAAAGTCGGTTGGGCGGCAGCCCGGGTCGGTCTCTGCAGACCTGGAGGCGCTGGACACAAGTCTGGTAAACAGGCTAAGTCTCGACATGCCACCTCTTACTATCCTGCAGGTACCCCGCCAATCCCCCCGGAACCGGCTGGCAATTGGCGAATCAGCGGGACGAATTTGAATTCGTGACCGACTTTCTGACACCGAATCGCCGCAAACGCGTTTCGATTTTTCGGCTTCGGTACCTCCCATCAGACTTTGACTGGCCATATCTCCGGACTCACGTGTCGCAGCCGGGACCTTCAGGCACCGTTCGACGCGTCTACCCCTGCCCCGTCGAATGGCGCCCCTCGCGGTGTGGTCCGATTTCCGCATTTTGGTCAGATTTGCCTCCAAAATTTTCAGATTGAGTTGACGAATGCCCCCTACGGGGTAACCTCTTGCCCTTTCGGACCTGGTCCCTGTGACTTAATTTCCGCCTTTTGCTCAATCGTTTCCCCATTTATAATTAATTTTAAAAATCTGGTTACTCAGTTCTGGTTTACCAGTTCCCTCTTCGGACTTAGTTTTTGGTTAATCATTTCCGGTTCACCAGTTCCCGTTTTGGACTTAGTCTCTGCGGGCCGTTTCTCATCTTTTGGTTCATCAGTTCCCCTCTTTTAATAATTTTTTGGCTGCTTTCGTTTGATCATTTCCCTGCCTTCTGGGTAACTTTTCCACCTTAGGACTTCATCGCCGCACATTGTTTTCGACTTCTGGTTGATCATTTCACCCCTTTTAATCATTTTTGTAACTTTTGGTTAACCATTTCACCCAGCTTCTGGTTAACCATTTCCCCTTTGGGACTTAGTCTGTGAGCATTCTTTTGGGATTCTGGTTAACCATTTGCCAATTTTTAAAAAATGTTGCCACTTTTGTTTAATGCTTTCTGGTCAACCTTTCCCTCTTTCAGACTTCACCGCGGCACATTGCTTCAGCCTCCTGGTTAATCATTTCACCCCTTTTAATCATTTTTGCAACTTTTGGTTAACCATTTCCCCCAGCTTCTGGTTAACCATTTCCCCTTTGGGACTTGGTCTCTGAGCATTCTTTTGGGATTCTGGTTAATCATTTGCCAATTTTTAAAAAATGTTGCCACTTTTGTTTAATGCTTTCTGGTCAACCTTTCCCTCTTTCAGACTTCACCGCGGCACATTGCTTCAGCCTCCTGGTTAATCATTTCACCCCTTTTAATCATTTTTGCAACTTTTGGTTAACCATTTCCCCCAGCTTCTGGTTAACCATTTCCCCTTTGGGACTTGGTCTCTGAGCATTCTTTTGGGATTCTGGTTAATCATTTGCCACTTTTTTAAAAATGTTGCCACTTTTGTTTAATGCTTTCTGGTCAACCTTTCCCTCTTTCAGACTTCACCGCGGCACATTGCTTCAGCCTCCTGGTTAATCATTTCACCCCTTTTAATCATTTTTGCAACTTTTGGTTAACCATTTCCCCCAGCTTCTGGTTAACCATTTCCCCTTTGGGACTTAGTCTCTGAGCATTCTTTTGGGATTCTGGTTAATCATTTGCCAATTTTTTAAAAATGTTGCCACTTTTGTTTAATGCTTTCTGGTCAACCTTTCCCTCTTTCAGACTTCACCGCGGCACATTGCTTTAGCCTCCTGGTTAATCATTTCACCCCTTTTAATCATTTTTGCAACTTTTGGTTAACCATTTCCCCCAGCTTCTGGTTAACCATTTCCCCTTTGGGACTTAGTCTCTGAGCATTCTTTTGGGATTCTGGTTAATCATTTGCCACTTTTTTAAAAATGTTGCCGCTTTTGTTTAATGCTTTCCCTGCTTTGTGGTCAACCTTTTCCCCTTTAGGACTTCACCGCGGCACATTGCTTCAGCCTCCTGGTTAATCATTTCACCCCTTTTAATCATTTTTGCAACTTTTGGTTAACCATTTCCCCCAGCTTCTGGTTAACCATTTCCCCTTTGGGACTTGGTCTCTGAGCATTCTTTTGGGATTCTGGTTAATCATTTGCCACTTTTTAAAAAATGTTGCCGCTTTTGTTTAATGCTTTCCCTGCTTTCTGGTCAACCTTTTCCCCTTTAGGACTTCACCGCAGCACATTGCTTTAGCCTCCTGGTTAATCATTTCACCCCTTTTAATCATTTTTGCAACTTTTGGTTAACCATTTCCCCCAGCTTCTGGTTAACCATTTCCCCTTTGGGACTTAGTCTCTGAGCATTCTTTTGGGATTCTGGTTAACCATTTGCCAATTTTTTTAAAATGTTGCCACTTTTGTTTAATGCTTTCTGGTCAACCTTTCCCTCTTTCAGACTTCACCGCCGCACATAATTTTCGACTTCTGGTTGATCATTTCACCCCTTTTAATCATTTTTGCAACTTTTGGTTAACCATTTCCCCCAGCTTCTGGTTAACCATTTCCCCTTTGGGACTTAGTCCCTGAGCATTCTTTTGGGATTCTGGTTAATCATTTGCCACTTTTTTAAAAATTTTGCCGCTTTTGTTTAATCGTTTCCCTGCTATGTGGTCAACCTTTTCCCCTTTCAGACTTCATCGCCGCGCATTGTTGTCGACTTCTGGTTAATCATTTTTCCCCTTTAAATCTTTTTTTGCCACTTTTGGTTAACCATTTCACCCAGCTTCTGGTTAACCATTTGCCCCATTTTACTGAATTTTTCCGCTTTGGTTTAATCATTTCCCTGCTTTCTTGTCAACCTTTTCCCCTTTTGGACTTCGCCGCCGCACTTTGCTTTTGCCTTCTGGTTAAACATTTCTCCCCTTTTAATCCTTTTTCCCACTTTTGGTTCACCAGTTCACCCAGCTTCTGGTTCACCATTTCCCCTTTGGGACTTAAGTCTCTGAGCATTCTTTTGGGATTCTGGTTAACCATTTGCCACTTTTTAAAAAATGTTGCTGCTTTTGTTTAATGCTTTCCCTGCTTTCTGGTCAACCTTTTCCTCTTTCCGACTTCATCGCCGCACCTTGTTTACGACATCCGGTTAAACATTTCTCCCCTTTCAATCCTTTTTGCCACTTTTGGTTAAGCAGTTCAACCAGCTTCTGGTTAACCATTTGCCCCTTCTTACTGAATTTTTCTGCTTTTGTTTAATCATTTCCCTGCTTTATGGTCAACCTTTTCCCCTTTAGGACTTCGCCGCCGCACTTTGCTTTCGCCTTCTGGTTAATCATTTCACAACATTTTAATCCTTTTTCCCACTTTTGGTTAAACAGTTCACCCAGCTTCTGGTTAACCATTTGCCCCTTTGGGACTTAAGTCTCTGAGCATTATTTTGGGATTCTGGTTAACCATTTGCCACTTTTTAAAAAATGTTGCCGCTTTTGTTTAATCGTTTCCCTGCTTTCTGGTCAACCTTTTCTCCTTTAGGACTTCGCCGCCGCACTTTGCTTTCGCCTTCTGGTTAATCATTTCACCCCTTTTAATCCTTTTTCCCACTTTTGGTTAAACAGTTCACCCAGCTTCTGGTTAACCATTTGCCCCTTTGGGACTTAAGTCTCTGAGCATTCTTTTGGGATTCTGGTTCACCATTTGTCCCTTTTTAAAAGATATTGCTGCTTCTGTTTAATCCTTTCCCTGCTTTGCGGTCAACCTTTTCCTCTTTCAGACTTCATCGCCGCGCATTGTTTTCGACATCTGGTTCAACATTTCTCCCCTTTTAATCCTCTTTCCCACTTTTGGTTAAGCAGTTCACCCAACTTCTGGTTAACCATTTGCCCCTTTTTACTGAATTTTTCTGCTTTGGTTTAATCATTTCCCTGCTTTATGGTCAACCTTTTCCCCTTTAGGACTTTGACGCGGCACATTGCTTTCGCCTTCTGGTTAATCATTTCACCCCTTTTAATCCTTTTTCCCACTTTTGGTTAAACAGTTCACCCAGCTACTGGTTAACCATTTCCCCTTTGGCACTTAAGTCTCTGAGCATTCTTTTGGGATTCTGGTAAACCATTTGTCCCTTTTTAAAAAATGCTGCTGCTTTTGTTTAATGCTTGCCCTGCTTTGCGGTCGATCATTTCACCCCTTTTAATCCATTTTTGCCACTTTGGGTTAAACAGTTCACACAACTTCTGGTTCACCATTTCACATTTCGGAACTTTTATTCCCACCATTACTTTGGGCTTCTGGTTCATCATTTCACGCTGTTTTACAAATCTTTGCCGCTTCACTTTTAATCCACAAACCGTGGCTCGCTTTCGGGTGGGGGGGGGGTAGCGGGTTTGGGCCGGGCACTCGACATCCCGGTGTGCGACCGGGTTCGTTCTGGTACCGCTCGGTGCCCCTCGTCCTGCTCTTGCCGCGGAAGCAAACCAGACGACCGTCGGTCTCACGCCCGAGGGGAGAGGAGGCGGAAAGCGGTTTGCAGCCTTTCGCTGTACCTCCGGCGGGCAGCGCCGCACCTCCGAGTGCTCGGTACCGTTCGCTGCGCCTCGTCCGGCCGCACGCAGCGAGCCAAACCCGGAGGAAATCGGCCTGTGCCTTCTCGAGATATGGGCCTCCGGGTGGGACGGACAAACCGGGGCCCCGAGCTCGCTTTCGGCGGCCCGGCACTCGACTTCCCGGTGTCCGAACGTGATCCTTCCGGTACCCTTCGGTGCCCCTTGCCCGACTCCAGCTCCCGTGCTGAAGCGGAGTCGGTCGGCCTGACGGCCGCCGAGTTAGCCAGCGGAAAGCGGTGCGCAGCCTTTCGCTTGCAGCTCCGGCGGGCAGCGCCGCACCTCCGGCTGCTCAGTGCCGTCCGCTGCTCCCCTTCCGGCTGCACGCAGCGAACCATACCCGGAGGAAATCGGCCTCGGCCTTCCGGAGATATGGGCCTGCGAGTGGGACCAATAAATCGGTGCACATTTCCGGCTCGGTTTCCGGCCTCGGCACTATCAGTTCACGCCGTCCGACCGACGTCGTTCTGGCACGGTTCCGTTGCTCCTTGATCCGGTCCAGCCACGGTAATCAGCCGAAGATGGTGGGGGGGGGACACATTGCCCGCCGAGTTAGCCGGAGGAAATCGGCCTCGGACTTCCTCAGATATCAGCCTCCGGGTGGGACAGACAAACCGGGGACCCGAGCACGCTTTCGGCGGCCCGCTGGTCGACTTCCCGGTGTGCGACCGGGTTCGTTCCGGTACCGTTCGCTGCCCCTCGTCCTGCTCTAGCCGCGGAGACAAACCCGACGACCGTCGGTCTCACGCCCGCGGAGGGAGGTGGCGGAAAGTGGTTTGCAGCCTTTCGCTGTACCTCCGGCGGGCAGCGCCCGACCTCCGAGTGCTCGGTACCGTCCGCTGCGCCTGGTCCTGCCGCACACAACGAGCCATACCCGGTGGAAATCGGCCTGTGCCTTCCAGAGATATGGGCCTCCGGGTGGGACGGACAAACCGGGGCCCCGTGCTCGCTTTCGGCGGCCCGCTAGTCGACTTCCCGGTGTGCGACCGGGTTCCTTCCGGTACCGTTCGCTGCCCCTCGTCCTGCTCTAGCCGCGGAAACAAACCCGACGACCGTCGGTCTCACGCCCGCGGAGGGAGGCGGCGGAAAGTGGTTTGCAGCCTTTCGCTGTACCTCCGGCGGGCAGCGCCCGACCTCCGAGTGCTCGGTACCGTCCGCTGCGCCTGGTCCGGCCGCACGCAACGAGCCATACCCGGAGGAAATCGGCCTGTGCCTTCCGGAGATATGGGCCTCCGGGTGGGACGGACAAACCGGGACCCCGTGCTCGCTTTCGGCGGCCCGGCACTCGACTTCCCGGTGTGCGAACGTCATCCTTCCGGTACCCAACCGTGCCCCTTGCCCCACTCTAGCTCCGGTGCTAAAGCGGAGTCGGTCGGTCTCACGGACGCCGAGTTACCAGGCGGAAAGCGGTGCGCAGCCTTTCGCTGTCACTCCGGCGGGCTGCACCGCATCTCCGAGTGCTCGGTACCGTACGCTGCGCCGCCTCCTGCCGCACGCAACGAGCCAGACCCGGAGGAAATCGGCCTCGGCGTTCCGGAGTTATCCGCCTCCGAGTGGGCCTGACCAAGCGGGGTGAACTGGAAATCATTAACCAACGTACTTCCAGGTTTTCACCCGCAGAGGGCAGCACTCTCTTCTCCGTTTTAAACTGGGCCGACCCGGCTCCGTTTCGAGACCCGGCACTCGACTTCCCGGTGTGCGACCGGGTTCGTTCCGGTACCGTTCGCTGCCCCTCGTCCTGCTCTAGCCGCGGAACCAAACCCGACGACCGTCGGTCTCACGCCCGCGGAGGGAGGCGGCGGAAAGTGGTTTGCAGCCTTTCGCTGTACCTCCGGCGGGCAGCGCCCGACCTCCGAGTGCTCGGTACCGTCCGCTGCGCCTGGTCCTGCCGCACACAACGAGCCATACCCGGTGGAAATCGGCCTGTGCCTTCCAGAGATATGGGCCTCCGGGTGGGACGGACAAACCGGGGCCCCGTGCTCGCTTTCGGCGGCCCGCTAGTCGACTTCCCGGTGTGCGACCGGGTTCGTTCCGGTACCGTTCGCTGCCCCTCGTCCTGCTCTAGCCGGGGAAACAAACCCGACGACCGTCGGTCTCACGCCCGCGGAGGGAGGCGGCGGAAAGTGGTTTGCAGCCTTTCGCTGTACCTCCGGCGGGCAGCGCCCGACCTCCGAGTGCTCGGTACCATCCGCTGCGCCTGGTCCGGCCGCACACAACGAGCCATACCCGGTGGAAATCGGCCTGTGCCTTCCGGAGATATGGGCCTCCGGGTGGGACGGACAAACCGGGGCCCCGAGCGGTGGCACCCTGCTCGCTTTCGGCGGCCCGGCACTCGACTTCCCGGTGTGCGAACGTCATCGTTCCGGTACCCTTCGGTGCCCCTTGCCCCACTCTAGCTCCGGTGCTAAAGCGGAGTCGGTCGGTCTCACGGACGCCGAGTTAGCAGGCGGAAAGCGGTGCGCAGCCTTTCGCTGTCACTCCGGCGGGCAGCACCGCACCTCCGAGTGCTCGGTACCGTACGCTGCGCCGCCTCCTGCCGCACGCAACGAGCCATACCCGCAGGAAATCGGCCTCGGCGTTCCGGAGTTATCCGCCTCCGAGTGGGCCTGACCAAGCGGGGTGAACTGGAAATCATTAACCAACGTACTTCCAGGTTTTCACCCGCAGAGGGCAGCACTCTCTTCTCCGTTTTAAACTGGGCCGACCCGGCTCCGTTTCGAGACCCGGCACTCGACTTCCCGGTGTGCGACCGGGTTCGTTCCGGTACCGTTCGCTGCCCCTCGTCCTGCTCGAGCCGCGGAACCAAACCCGATGACCGTCGGTCTCACGCCCGCGGAGGGTGGCGGCGGAAAGTGGTTTGCAGCCTTTCGCTGTACCTCCGGCGGGCAGCGCCGGACCTCCGAGTGCTCGGTACCGTCCGCTGCGCCTGGTCCGGCCGCACACAACGAGCCATACCCGGAGGAAATCGGCCTGTGCCTTCCGGAGATATGGGCCTCCGGGTGGGACGGACAAACCGGGGCCCCGAGCGGTGGCACCCTACTCGCTTTCAGCGGCCCGGCACTCGACTTCCCGGTGTGCGAACGTGATCGTTCCGGTACCCAACGGTGCCCCTTGCCCCACTCTAGCTCCGGCGGTAAAGCGGAGTCGGTCGGTCTCACAGACGCCGAGTTACCAGGCGGAAAGCGGTGCGCAGCCTTTCGCTGTCACTCCGGCGGGCAGCGCCGCACCTCCGAGTGCTCGGTACCGTCCGCTGCGCCTGGTCCGGCCGCACACAACGAGCCATACCCGGTGGAAATCGGCCTTTGCCTTCCGGAGATATGGGCCTCCGGGTGGGACGGACAAACCGGGGCCCCGAGCTCGCTTTCAGCGGCCCGGCACTCGACTTCCCGGTGTGCGAACGTCATCCTTCCGGTACTCAACCGTGCCCCTTGCCCCACTCTAGCTCCGGCGGTAAAGCGAAGTCGGTCGGTCTCACGGACGCCGAGTTAGCAGGCGGAAAGCGGTGCGCAGCCTTTCGCTGTCACTCCGGCGGGCTGCACCGCATCTCCGAGTGCTCGGTACCGTACGCTGCGCCGCCTCCTGCCGCACGCAACGAGCCATACCCGGAGGAAATCGGCCTCGGCGTTCCGGAGTTATCCGCCTCCGAGTGGGCCTGACCAAGCGGGGTGAACTGGAAATCATTAACCAACGTACTTCCAGGTTTTCACCCGCAGAGGGCAGCACTCTATTCTCCGTTTTAAATTGGGCCGACCCGGCTCCGTTTCGAGACCCGGCACTCGACTTCCCGGTGTGCGAACGTGATCGTTCCGGTACCCAACCGTGCCCCTTGCCCCACTCTAGCTCCGGCGGTAAAGCGAAGTCGGTCGGTCTCACGGACGCCGAGTTAGCAGGCGGAAAGCGGTGCGCAGCCTTTCGCTGTCACTCCGGCGGGCAGCATCGCACCTCCCAGTGCTCGGTACCGTACGCTGCGCCTCCTCCTGCCGCACG
>NW_027139343.1:80000-90000 GCF_035084215.1 Heptranchias perlo
GGTTCCAACCTGGGCTTGCAAGCGGTAATGCATGACAGACAGCCAGCAACAAACAAAAGTCGAAAGGAGCCCACCTTTTGCCAGGCACAGACCGTTAAGGTCACGGACACGCTTGGGTGGTTAAGCTACAGTGACCCTTTCTAGCCGCCTTCGTCGTGTCTGCTGGGCACACATGGCCTTCCCCCCCCTGCCCGTGACAGGGGAGAGGTTGGTGTGCCAGGTCCGACTGGAGTTTGCAAACCATAGCGTTCAAGATACATGCACACACTCAGCCCTCCAGCTCTAAAAGGGTGACGTGTTTTGGTGCTCAGTTGCTAGAGAAATCTCGTGTTCAGCTACCAGAACGGGACTTGCTGTGCACATTCCCGCTCCACTCGAGACGGCAGACACCCGGGCTCTGGAGCTTGAATCGGACCTCTGTTAGACAACACAGGTGGACTTCTCGGCCTCACAAGAGAGCAATACGCCAGCGGGTGAACAGGAGAGTCGTGCCGACAAAACCCACTGACTTTTAAAACTGTCCGTCTGCCACTTGGGACAGAGAGAGGAACCTGACGAGCCTGAACACCAGCCTTGGCTGGACCGCTCGGGCCCTCCCATGTCGGACGCGAGTCGCCAAATCGATCGGAAGAGAGTACCGATTCCTCTCAAAAAGTCTGCGTGCCCGTTATTATAAAAGCAGCCCACCGGCCGCGGTGCCTTGCCCACAAACACACTTGGTGTCTGGGGTGATTCAGAGCCGCCGCGGCTCGAAAGTGTCAACCTGTTTTAAAAGTCATCGCTATGCCGGCACAGGTGACTTTCAAGTTAAAGAGTTCTCTTTATTGGCTTTCAAAAAAATCTGCAAAGTGTCACAGAGATTTTGAGAAACTCTTTTTTTTCTTTATATTATTATAATATAATATAATGTGTATATGTTTTCGAAAAGCATCCACCAGCAATCCATGGTGAGCCTCTCTCTGCTGGCAAGCTCCTCCTGCCTGAGCCCGACGCTGTCGAGGCTCAACACGATTTCAGACTGACAAAGAGTTCGAAAATTGCCGCCTGATGTAGCTTTAAATGCTGACAGGTGACTTCCGAGTGCTCTTGTAAAGGTCTCCGCTTTGAAATTGAGAGCCTTTTGCCAAGTGTCACTTTTTCAGGCACTCTTAAAGTGCACCTGGGCTGTCAGAGAAAGCTCTGAAAATCGTGTTCTCGAAAATCTCCGGGTACCCGACCAATCCCTAGGTGCCCGAATGACAAGTGTCAATTCGGCAGGACGGCCTCCCACCTCCGGCCGCAGATGCGTCACTAAATCCCCGCAACGGGGGCTTTCTCATTTCGGCATAGGGGCTTCCGCGGCCAACTCATTAACCTGTGCTCGGACTTTTTGTGCCACAAGTGCAAGGGACCGTTTGCCGGCAGCTACTCGCACCCCCCCGCCCAGGGGGGGAATCCTCTGACCGGAGATCCGAAACGCCGGCCGAATCCATCCCCGTCGGACTTCCGAAGGGGTTCCCTCGACCGACTGACTTCCGAACTCCTTTCTGGGCTTAAACGGGTGGAATTCGGACCCTCTCGCAAGGGAGCCGAAGCCCGCCAGCCCCGGGAGGCCTCGGGGCCGCCGTTTTCAAGCCCGACCAAAAAACCCGAAAAATGGGGAAAAATGGGAAAAATTCCCACTCCCAAAAGGCTTAAAAGTCGGTTGGGCGGCAGCCCGGGTCGGTCTCTGCAGACCTGGAGGCGCTAGACACAAGTCTGGTAAACAGGCTAAGTCTCGACATGCCACCTCTTACTATCCTGCAGGTACCCCGCCAATCCCCCCGGAACCGGCTGGCAATTGGCGAATCAGCGGGACGAATTTGAATTCGTGACCGACTCTCTGACACCGAATCGCCGCAAACGCGTTTCGATTTTTCGGCTTCGGTACCTCCCATCAGACTTTGACTGGCCATATCTCCGGACTCACGTGTCGCAGCCGGGACCTTCAGGTACCGTTCGACGCGTCTAACCCTGCCCCGTCGAATGGCGCCCCTCGCGGTGTGGTCCGATTTCCGCATTTTGGTCAGATTTGCCTCCAAAGTTTTCAGATTGAGTTGACGAATGCCCCCTACGGGGTAACCTCTTGCCCTTTCGGACATGGTCCCTGTGACTTAATTTCCGCCTTTTGCTCAATCGTTTCCCCATTTATAATTAATTTTAAAAATCGGGTTACTCAGTTCTGGTTTACCAGTTCCCTCTTCGGACTTAGTTTTTGGTTAATCATTTCCGGTTCACCAGTTCCCGTTTTGGACTTAGTCTCTGCGGGCCGTTTCTCATCTTTTGGTTCATCAGTTCCCCTCTTTTAATAATTTTTTGGCTGCTTTCGTTTGATCATTTCCCTGCCTTCTGGGTGACTTTTGCCCCTTAGGACTTCATCGCCGCACATTATTTTCGACTTCTGGTTGATCATTTCACCCCTTTTAATCATTTTTGCAACTTTTGGTTAACCATTTCCCCCAGCTTCTGGTTAACCATTTCCCCTTTGGGACTTAGTCTCTGAGCATTCTTTTGGGATTCTGGTTAATCATTTGCCACTTTTTAAAAAATGTTGCCGCTTTTGTTTAATGCTTTCTGGTCAACCTTTCCCTCTTTCAGACTTCACCGCGGCACATTGCTTCAGCCTCCTGGTTAATCATTTCACCCCTTTTAATCATTTTTGCAACTTTTGGTTAACCATTTCCCCCAGCTTCTGGTTAACCATTTCCCCTTTGGGACTTGGTCTCTGAGCATTCTTTTGGGATTCTGGTTAACCATTTGCCACTTTTTAAAAAATGTTGCCGCTTTTGTTTAATGCTTTCCCTGCTTTCTGGTCAACCTTTTCCCCTTTAGGACTTCACCGCGGCACATTGCTTTAGCCTCCTGGTTAATCATTTCACCCCTTTTAATCATTTTTGCAACTTTTGGTTAACCATTTCCCCCAGCTTCTGGTTAACCATTTCCCCTTTGGGACTTAGTCTCTGAGCATTCTTTTGGGATTCTGGTTAACCATTTGCCAATTTTTTAAAAATGTTGCCACTTTTGTTTAATGCTTTCTGGTCAACCTTTCCCTCTTTCAGACTTCACCGCGGCACATTGCTTTAGCCTCCTGGTTAATCATTTCACCCCTTTTAATCATTTTTGCAACTTTTGGTTAACCATTTCCCCCAGCTTCTGGTTAACCATTTCCCCTTTGGGACTTAGTCTCTGAGCATTCTTTTGGGATTCTGGTTAATCATTTGCCACTTTTTTAAAAATGTTGCCGCTTTTGTTTAATGCTTTCCCTGCTTTGTGGTCAACCTTTTCCCCTTTAGGACTTCACCGCGGCACATTGCTTCAGCCTCCTGGTTAATCATTTCACCCCTTTTAATCATTTTTGCAACTTTTGGTTAACCATTTCCCCCAGCTTCTGGTTAACCATTTCCCCTTTGGGACTTGGTCTCTGAGCATTCTTTTGGGATTCTGGTTAATCATTTGCCACTTTTTAAAAAATGTTGCCGCTTTTGTTTAATGCTTTCCCTGCTTTCTGGTCAACCTTTTCCCCTTTAGGACTTCACCGCAGCACATTGCTTTAGCCTCCTGGTTAATCATTTCACCCCTTTTAATCATTTTTGCAACTTTTGGTTAACCATTTCCCCCAGCTTCTGGTTAACCATTTCCCCTTTGGGACTTAGTCTCTGAGCATTCTTTTGGGATTCTGGTTAACCATTTGCCAATTTTTTTAAAATGTTGCCACTTTTGTTTAATGCTTTCTGGTCAACCTTTCCCTCTTTCAGACTTCACCGCCGCACATAATTTTCGACTTCTGGTTGATCATTTCACCCCTTTTAATCATTTTTGCAACTTTTGGTTAACCATTTCCCCCAGCTTCTGGTTAACCATTTCCCCTTTGGGACTTAGTCCCTGAGCATTCTTTTGGGATTCTGGTTAATCATTTGCCACTTTTTTAAAAATTTTGCCGCTTTTGTTTAATCGTTTCCCTGCTATGTGGTCAACCTTTTCCCCTTTCAGACTTCATCGCCGCGCATTGTTGTCGACTTCTGGTTAATCATTTTTCCCCTTTAAATCTTTTTTTGCCACTTTTGGTTAACCATTTCACCCAGCTTCTGGTTAACCATTTGCCCCATTTTACTGAATTTTTCCGCTTTGGTTTAATCATTTCCCTGCTTTCTTGTCAACCTTTTCCCCTTTTGGACTTCGCCGCCGCACTTTGCTTTTGCCTTCTGGTTAAACATTTCTCCCCTTTTAATCCTTTTTCCCACTTTTGGTTCACCAGTTCACCCAGCTTCTGGTTCACCATTTCCCCTTTGGGACTTAAGTCTCTGAGCATTATTTTGGGATTCTGGTTCACCATTTGTCCCTTTTTTAAAAATGTTGCTGCTTTTGTTTAATGCTTTCCCTGCTTTGCGGTCCACCTTTCCCTCTTTCCGACTTCATCGCCGCACCTTGTTTACGACATCTGGTTAAACATTTCTCCCCTTTTAATCCTTTTTCCCACTTTGGGTTAAGCAGTTCACCCTGCTTCTGTTTAACCATTTGCCCCTTTTTTACTGAATTTTTCCGCTTTGGTTTAATCATTTCCCTGCTTTCTTGTCAAACTTTTCCCCTTTTGGACTTCGCCGCCGCACTTTGCTTTCACCTTCTGGTTAAACATTTCTCCCCTTTTAATCCTTTTTCCCACTTTTGGTTAAACAGTTCACCCAGCTTCTGGTTAACCATTTGCCCCTTTGGGACTTAAGTCTCTGAGCATTCTTTTGTGATTCTGGTTCACCATTTGTCCCTTTTTAAAAGATATTGCTGCTTCTGTTTAATCCTTTCCCTGCTTTGCGGTCAACCTTTTCCTCTTTCAGACTTCATCGCCGCGCATTGTTTTCGACATCTGGTTCAACATTTCTCCCCTTTTAATCCTCTTTCCCACTTTTGGTTAAGCAGTTCACCCAACTTCTGGTTAACCATTTGCCCCTTTTTACTGAATTTTTCTGCTTTTGTTTAATCATTTCCCTGCTTTCTGGTCAACCTTTTCCCCTTTAGGACTTCGCCGCCGCACTTTGCTTTCGCCTTCTGGTTAATCATTTCACAACATTTTAATCCTTTTTCCCACTTTTGGTTAAACAGTTCACCCAGCTTCTGGTTAACCATTTGCCCCTTTGGGACTTAAGTCTCTGAGCATTCTTTTGGGATTCTGGTTCACCATTTGTCCCTTTTTAAAAGATATTGCTGCTTCTGTTTAATCCTTTCCCTGCTTTGCGGTCAACCTTTTCCTCTTTCAGACTTCATCGCCGCGCATTGTTTTCGACATCTGGTTCAACATTTCTCCCCTTTTAATCCTCTTTCCCGCTTTTGGTTAAGCAGTTCACCCTGCTTCTGGTTAACCATTTGCCCCTTTTTACTGAATTTTTCCGCTTTGGTTTAATCATTTCCCTGCTTTCTTGTCAAACTTTTCCCCTTTTGGACTTCGCCGCCGCACTTTGCTTTCGCCTTCTGGTTAATCATTTCACAACATTTTAATCCTTTTTCCCACTTTTGGTTAAACAGTTCACCCAGCTTCTGGTTAACCATTTGCCCCTTTGGGACTTAAGTCTCTGAGCATTCTTTTGTGATTCTGGTTCACCATTTGTCCCTTTTTAAAAGATATTGCTGCTTTTGTTTAATCCTTTCCCTGCTTTGCGGTCAACCTTTTCCTCTTTCAGACTTCATCGCCGCGCATTGTTTTCGACATCTGGTTCAACATTTCTCCCCTTTTAATCCTCTTTCCCACTTTTGGTTAAGCAGTTCACCCAACTTCTGGTTAACCATTTGCCCCTTTTTACTGAATTTTTCTGCTTTTGTTTAATCATTTCCCTGCTTTATGGTCAACCTTTTCCCCTTTAGGACTTTGACGCGGCACATTGCTTTCGCCTTCTGGTTAATCATTTCACCCCTTTTAATCCTTTTTCCCACTTTTGGTTAAACAGTTCACCCAGCTTCTGGTTAACCATTTGCCCTTTGGTACTTAAGTCTCTGAGCATTCTTTTGGGATTCTGGTAAACCATTTGTCCCTTTTTAAAAAATGCTGCTGCTTTTGTTTAATGCTTGCCCTGCTTTGCGGTCGATCATTTCACCCCTTTTAATCCATTTTTGCCACTTTGGGTTAAACAGTTCACACAACTTCTGGTTCACCATTTCACATTTCGGAACTTTTATTCCCACCATTACTTTGGGCTTCTGGTTCATCATTTCACGCTGTTTTACAAATCTTTGCCGCTTCACTTTTAATCCACAAACCGTGGCTCGCTTTCGGGTGGGGGGGGGGTAGCGGGTTTGGGCCGGGCACTCGACATCCCGGTGTGCGACCGGGTTCGTTCTGGTACCGCTCGGTGCCCCTCGTCCTGCTCTTGCCGCGGAAGCAAACCAGACGACCGTCGGTCTCACGCCCGAGGGGAGAGGAGGCGGAAAGCGGTTTGCAGCCTTTCGCTGTACCTCCGGCGGGCAGCGCCGCACCTCCGAGTGCTCGGTACCGTTCGCTGCGCCTCGTCCGGCCGCACGCAGCGAGCCAAACCCGGAGGAAATCGGCCTGTGCCTTCTCGAGATATGGGCCTCCGGGTGGGACGGACAAACCGGGGCCCCGAGCTCGCTTTCGGCGGCCCGGCACTCGACTTCCCGGTGTCCGAACGTGATCCTTCCGGTACCCTTCGGTGCCCCTTGCCCGACTCCAGCTCCCGTGCTGAAGCGGAGTCGGTCGGCCTGACGGCCGCCGAGTTAGCCAGCGGAAAGCGGTGCGCAGCCTTTCGCTTGCAGCTCCGGCGGGCAGCGCCGCACCTCCGGCTGCTCAGTGCCGTCCGCTGCTCCCCTTCCGGCTGCACGCAGCGAACCATACCCGGAGGAAATCGGCCTCGGCCTTCCGGAGATATGGGCCTGCGAGTGGGACCAATAAATCGGTGCACATTTCCGGCTCGGTTTCCGGCCTCGGCACTATCAGTTCACGCCGTCCGACCGACGTCGTTCTGGCACGGTTCCGTTGCTCCTTGATCCGGTCCAGCCACGGTAATCAGCCGAAGATGGTGGGGGGGGGACACATTGCCCGCCGAGTTAGCCGGAGGAAATCGGCCTCGGACTTCCTCAGATATCAGCCTCCGGGTGGGACAGACAAACCGGGGACCCGAGCACGCTTTCGGCGGCCCGCTGGTCGACTTCCCGGTGTGCGACCGGGTTCGTTCCGGTACCGTTCGCTGCCCCTCGTCCTGCTCTAGCCGCGGAGACAAACCCGACGACCGTCGGTCTCACGCCCGCGGAGGGAGGTGGCGGAAAGTGGTTTGCAGCCTTTCGCTGTACCTCCGGCGGGCAGCGCCCGACCTCCGAGTGCTCGGTACCGTCCGCTGCGCCTGGTCCTGCCGCACACAACGAGCCATACCCGGTGGAAATCGGCCTGTGCCTTCCAGAGATATGGGCCTCCGGGTGGGACGGACAAACCGGGGCCCCGTGCTCGCTTTCGGCGGCCCGCTAGTCGACTTCCCGGTGTGCGACCGGGTTCCTTCCGGTACCGTTCGCTGCCCCTCGTCCTGCTCTAGCCGCGGAAACAAACCCGACGACCGTCGGTCTCACGCCCGCGGAGGGAGGCGGCGGAAAGTGGTTTGCAGCCTTTCGCTGTACCTCCGGCGGGCAGCGCCCGACCTCCGAGTGCTCGGTACCGTCCGCTGCGCCTGGTCCGGCCGCACGCAACGAGCCATACCCGGAGGAAATCGGCCTGTGCCTTCCGGAGATATGGGCCTCCGGGTGGGACGGACAAACCGGGACCCCGTGCTCGCTTTCGGCGGCCCGGCACTCGACTTCCCGGTGTGCGAACGTCATCCTTCCGGTACCCAACCGTGCCCCTTGCCCCACTCTAGCTCCGGTGCTAAAGCGGAGTCGGTCGGTCTCACGGACGCCGAGTTACCAGGCGGAAAGCGGTGCGCAGCCTTTCGCTGTCACTCCGGCGGGCTGCACCGCATCTCCGAGTGCTCGGTACCGTACGCTGCGCCGCCTCCTGCCGCACGCAACGAGCCAGACCCGGAGGAAATCGGCCTCGGCGTTCCGGAGTTATCCGCCTCCGAGTGGGCCTGACCAAGCGGGGTGAACTGGAAATCATTAACCAACGTACTTCCAGGTTTTCACCCGCAGAGGGCAGCACTCTCTTCTCCGTTTTAAACTGGGCCGACCCGGCTCCGTTTCGAGACCCGGCACTCGACTTCCCGGTGTGCGACCGGGTTCGTTCCGGTACCGTTCGCTGCCCCTCGTCCTGCTCTAGCCGCGGAACCAAACCCGACGACCGTCGGTCTCACGCCCGCGGAGGGAGGCGGCGGAAAGTGGTTTGCAGCCTTTCGCTGTACCTCCGGCGGGCAGCGCCCGACCTCCGAGTGCTCGGTACCGTCCGCTGCGCCTGGTCCTGCCGCACACAACGAGCCATACCCGGTGGAAATCGGCCTGTGCCTTCCAGAGATATGGGCCTCCGGGTGGGACGGACAAACCGGGGCCCCGTGCTCGCTTTCGGCGGCCCGCTAGTCGACTTCCCGGTGTGCGACCGGGTTCGTTCCGGTACCGTTCGCTGCCCCTCGTCCTGCTCTAGCCGGGGAAACAAACCCGACGACCGTCGGTCTCACGCCCGCGGAGGGAGGCGGCGGAAAGTGGTTTGCAGCCTTTCGCTGTACCTCCGGCGGGCAGCGCCCGACCTCCGAGTGCTCGGTACCATCCGCTGCGCCTGGTCCGGCCGCACACAACGAGCCATACCCGGTGGAAATCGGCCTGTGCCTTCCGGAGATATGGGCCTCCGGGTGGGACGGACAAACCGGGGCCCCGAGCGGTGGCACCCTGCTCGCTTTCGGCGGCCCGGCACTCGACTTCCCGGTGTGCGAACGTCATCGTTCCGGTACCCTTCGGTGCCCCTTGCCCCACTCTAGCTCCGGTGCTAAAGCGGAGTCGGTCGGTCTCACGGACGCCGAGTTAGCAGGCGGAAAGCGGTGCGCAGCCTTTCGCTGTCACTCCGGCGGGCAGCACCGCACCTCCGAGTGCTCGGTACCGTACGCTGCGCCGCCTCCTGCCGCACGCAACGAGCCATACCCGCAGGAAATCGGCCTCGGCGTTCCGGAGTTATCCGCCTCCGAGTGGGCCTGACCAAGCGGGGTGAACTGGAAATCATTAACCAACGTACTTCCAGGTTTTCACCCGCAGAGGGCAGCACTCTCTTCTCCGTTTTAAACTGGGCCGACCCGGCTCCGTTTCGAGACCCGGCACTCGACTTCCCGGTGTGCGACCGGGTTCGTTCCGGTACCGTTCGCTGCCCCTCGTCCTGCTCGAGCCGCGGAACCAAACCCGATGACCGTCGGTCTCACGCCCGCGGAGGGTGGCGGCGGAAAGTGGTTTGCAGCCTTTCGCTGTACCTCCGGCGGGCAGCGCCGGACCTCCGAGTGCTCGGTACCGTCCGCTGCGCCTGGTCCGGCCGCACACAACGAGCCATACCCGGAGGAAATCGGCCTGTGCCTTCCGGAGATATGGGCCTCCGGGTGGGACGGACAAACCGGGGCCCCGAGCGGTGGCACCCTACTCGCTTTCAGCGGCCCGGCACTCGACTTCCCGGTGTGCGAACGTGATCGTTCCGGTACCCAACGGTGCCCCTTGCCCCACTCTAGCTCCGGCGGTAAAGCGGAGTCGGTCGGTCTCACAGACGCCGAGTTACCAGGCGGAAAGCGGTGCGCAGCCTTTCGCTGTCACTCCGGCGGGCAGCGCCGCACCTCCGAGTGCTCGGTACCGTCCGCTGCGCCTGGTCCGGCCGCACACAACGAGCCATACCCGGTGGAAATCGGCCTGTGCCTTCCGGAGATATGGGCCTCCGGGTGGGACGGACAAACCGGGGCCCCGAGCTCGCTTTCGGCGGCCCGCTAGTCGACTTCCCGGTGTGCGAACGTCATCCTTCCGGTACTCAACCGTGCCCCTTGCCCCACTCTAGCTCCGGCGGTAAAGCGGAGTCGGTCGGTCTCACGGACGCCGAGTT
>NW_027139343.1:102500-112500 GCF_035084215.1 Heptranchias perlo
ACCTGTGCTCGGACTTTTTGTGCCACAAGTGCAAGGGACCGTTTGCCGGCAGCTACTCGCACCCCCCCGCCCAGGGGGGGAATCCTCTGACCGGAGATCCGAAACGCCGGCCGAATCCATCCCCGTCGGACTTCCGAAGGGGTTCCCTCGACCGACTGACTTCCGAACTCCTTTCTGGGCTTAAACGGGTGGAATTCGGACCCTCTCGCAAGGGAGCCGAAGCCCGCCAGCCCCGGGAGGCCTCGGGGCCGCCGTTTTCAAGCCCGACCAAAAAACCCGAAAAATGGGGAAAAATGGGAAAAATTCCCACTCCCAAAAGGCTTAAAAGTCGGTTGGGCGGCAGCCCGGGTCGGTCTCTGCAGACCTGGAGGCGCTGGACACAAGTCTGGTAAACAGGCTAAGTCTCGACATGCCACCTCTTACTATCCTGCAGGTACCCCGCCAATCCCCCCGGAACCGGCTGGCAATTGGCGAATCAGCGGGACGAATTTGAATTCGTGACCGACTTTCTGACACCGAATCGCCGCAAACGCGTTTCGATTTTTCGGCTTCGGTACCTCCCATCAGACTTTGACTGGCCATATCTCCGGACTCACGTGTCGCAGCCGGGACCTTCAGGCACCGTTCGACGCGTCTACCCCTGCCCCGTCGAATGGCGCCCCTCGCGGTGTGGTCCGATTTCCGCATTTTGGTCAGATTTGCCTCCAAAATTTTCAGATTGAGTTGACGAATGCCCCCTACGGGGTAACCTCTTGCCCTTTCGGACCTGGTCCCTGTGACTTAATTTCCGCCTTTTGCTCAATCGTTTCCCCATTTATAATTAATTTTAAAAATCTGGTTACTCAGTTCTGGTTTACCAGTTCCCTCTTCGGACTTAGTTTTTGGTTAATCATTTCCGGTTCACCAGTTCCCGTTTTGGACTTAGTCTCTGCGGGCCGTTTCTCATCTTTTGGTTCATCAGTTCCCCTCTTTTAATAATTTTTTGGCTGCTTTCGTTTGATCATTTCCCTGCCTTCTGGGTAACTTTTCCACCTTAGGACTTCATCGCCGCACATTGTTTTCGACTTCTGGTTGATCATTTCACCCCTTTTAATCATTTTTGTAACTTTTGGTTAACCATTTCACCCAGCTTCTGGTTAACCATTTCCCCTTTGGGACTTAGTCTGTGAGCATTCTTTTGGGATTCTGGTTAACCATTTGCCAATTTTTAAAAAATGTTGCCACTTTTGTTTAATGCTTTCTGGTCAACCTTTCCCTCTTTCAGACTTCACCGCGGCACATTGCTTCAGCCTCCTGGTTAATCATTTCACCCCTTTTAATCATTTTTGCAACTTTTGGTTAACCATTTCCCCCAGCTTCTGGTTAACCATTTCCCCTTTGGGACTTGGTCTCTGAGCATTCTTTTGGGATTCTGGTTAATCATTTGCCAATTTTTAAAAAATGTTGCCACTTTTGTTTAATGCTTTCTGGTCAACCTTTCCCTCTTTCAGACTTCACCGCGGCACATTGCTTCAGCCTCCTGGTTAATCATTTCACCCCTTTTAATCATTTTTGCAACTTTTGGTTAACCATTTCCCCCAGCTTCTGGTTAACCATTTCCCCTTTGGGACTTGGTCTCTGAGCATTCTTTTGGGATTCTGGTTAATCATTTGCCACTTTTTTAAAAATGTTGCCACTTTTGTTTAATGCTTTCTGGTCAACCTTTCCCTCTTTCAGACTTCACCGCGGCACATTGCTTCAGCCTCCTGGTTAATCATTTCACCCCTTTTAATCATTTTTGCAACTTTTGGTTAACCATTTCCCCCAGCTTCTGGTTAACCATTTCCCCTTTGGGACTTAGTCTCTGAGCATTCTTTTGGGATTCTGGTTAATCATTTGCCAATTTTTTAAAAATGTTGCCACTTTTGTTTAATGCTTTCTGGTCAACCTTTCCCTCTTTCAGACTTCACCGCGGCACATTGCTTTAGCCTCCTGGTTAATCATTTCACCCCTTTTAATCATTTTTGCAACTTTTGGTTAACCATTTCCCCCAGCTTCTGGTTAACCATTTCCCCTTTGGGACTTAGTCTCTGAGCATTCTTTTGGGATTCTGGTTAATCATTTGCCACTTTTTTAAAAATGTTGCCGCTTTTGTTTAATGCTTTCCCTGCTTTGTGGTCAACCTTTTCCCCTTTAGGACTTCACCGCGGCACATTGCTTCAGCCTCCTGGTTAATCATTTCACCCCTTTTAATCATTTTTGCAACTTTTGGTTAACCATTTCCCCCAGCTTCTGGTTAACCATTTCCCCTTTGGGACTTGGTCTCTGAGCATTCTTTTGGGATTCTGGTTAATCATTTGCCACTTTTTAAAAAATGTTGCCGCTTTTGTTTAATGCTTTCCCTGCTTTCTGGTCAACCTTTTCCCCTTTAGGACTTCACCGCAGCACATTGCTTTAGCCTCCTGGTTAATCATTTCACCCCTTTTAATCATTTTTGCAACTTTTGGTTAACCATTTCCCCCAGCTTCTGGTTAACCATTTCCCCTTTGGGACTTAGTCTCTGAGCATTCTTTTGGGATTCTGGTTAACCATTTGCCAATTTTTTTAAAATGTTGCCACTTTTGTTTAATGCTTTCTGGTCAACCTTTCCCTCTTTCAGACTTCACCGCCGCACATAATTTTCGACTTCTGGTTGATCATTTCACCCCTTTTAATCATTTTTGCAACTTTTGGTTAACCATTTCCCCCAGCTTCTGGTTAACCATTTCCCCTTTGGGACTTAGTCCCTGAGCATTCTTTTGGGATTCTGGTTAATCATTTGCCACTTTTTTAAAAATTTTGCCGCTTTTGTTTAATCGTTTCCCTGCTATGTGGTCAACCTTTTCCCCTTTCAGACTTCATCGCCGCGCATTGTTGTCGACTTCTGGTTAATCATTTTTCCCCTTTAAATCTTTTTTTGCCACTTTTGGTTAACCATTTCACCCAGCTTCTGGTTAACCATTTGCCCCATTTTACTGAATTTTTCCGCTTTGGTTTAATCATTTCCCTGCTTTCTTGTCAACCTTTTCCCCTTTTGGACTTCGCCGCCGCACTTTGCTTTTGCCTTCTGGTTAAACATTTCTCCCCTTTTAATCCTTTTTCCCACTTTTGGTTCACCAGTTCACCCAGCTTCTGGTTCACCATTTCCCCTTTGGGACTTAAGTCTCTGAGCATTCTTTTGGGATTCTGGTTAACCATTTGCCACTTTTTAAAAAATGTTGCTGCTTTTGTTTAATGCTTTCCCTGCTTTCTGGTCAACCTTTTCCTCTTTCCGACTTCATCGCCGCACCTTGTTTACGACATCCGGTTAAACATTTCTCCCCTTTCAATCCTTTTTGCCACTTTTGGTTAAGCAGTTCAACCAGCTTCTGGTTAACCATTTGCCCCTTCTTACTGAATTTTTCTGCTTTTGTTTAATCATTTCCCTGCTTTATGGTCAACCTTTTCCCCTTTAGGACTTCGCCGCCGCACTTTGCTTTCGCCTTCTGGTTAATCATTTCACAACATTTTAATCCTTTTTCCCACTTTTGGTTAAACAGTTCACCCAGCTTCTGGTTAACCATTTGCCCCTTTGGGACTTAAGTCTCTGAGCATTATTTTGGGATTCTGGTTAACCATTTGCCACTTTTTAAAAAATGTTGCCGCTTTTGTTTAATCGTTTCCCTGCTTTCTGGTCAACCTTTTCTCCTTTAGGACTTCGCCGCCGCACTTTGCTTTCGCCTTCTGGTTAATCATTTCACCCCTTTTAATCCTTTTTCCCACTTTTGGTTAAACAGTTCACCCAGCTTCTGGTTAACCATTTGCCCCTTTGGGACTTAAGTCTCTGAGCATTCTTTTGGGATTCTGGTTCACCATTTGTCCCTTTTTAAAAGATATTGCTGCTTCTGTTTAATCCTTTCCCTGCTTTGCGGTCAACCTTTTCCTCTTTCAGACTTCATCGCCGCGCATTGTTTTCGACATCTGGTTCAACATTTCTCCCCTTTTAATCCTCTTTCCCACTTTTGGTTAAGCAGTTCACCCAACTTCTGGTTAACCATTTGCCCCTTTTTACTGAATTTTTCTGCTTTGGTTTAATCATTTCCCTGCTTTATGGTCAACCTTTTCCCCTTTAGGACTTTGACGCGGCACATTGCTTTCGCCTTCTGGTTAATCATTTCACCCCTTTTAATCCTTTTTCCCACTTTTGGTTAAACAGTTCACCCAGCTACTGGTTAACCATTTCCCCTTTGGCACTTAAGTCTCTGAGCATTCTTTTGGGATTCTGGTAAACCATTTGTCCCTTTTTAAAAAATGCTGCTGCTTTTGTTTAATGCTTGCCCTGCTTTGCGGTCGATCATTTCACCCCTTTTAATCCATTTTTGCCACTTTGGGTTAAACAGTTCACACAACTTCTGGTTCACCATTTCACATTTCGGAACTTTTATTCCCACCATTACTTTGGGCTTCTGGTTCATCATTTCACGCTGTTTTACAAATCTTTGCCGCTTCACTTTTAATCCACAAACCGTGGCTCGCTTTCGGGTGGGGGGGGGGTAGCGGGTTTGGGCCGGGCACTCGACATCCCGGTGTGCGACCGGGTTCGTTCTGGTACCGCTCGGTGCCCCTCGTCCTGCTCTTGCCGCGGAAGCAAACCAGACGACCGTCGGTCTCACGCCCGAGGGGAGAGGAGGCGGAAAGCGGTTTGCAGCCTTTCGCTGTACCTCCGGCGGGCAGCGCCGCACCTCCGAGTGCTCGGTACCGTTCGCTGCGCCTCGTCCGGCCGCACGCAGCGAGCCAAACCCGGAGGAAATCGGCCTGTGCCTTCTCGAGATATGGGCCTCCGGGTGGGACGGACAAACCGGGGCCCCGAGCTCGCTTTCGGCGGCCCGGCACTCGACTTCCCGGTGTCCGAACGTGATCCTTCCGGTACCCTTCGGTGCCCCTTGCCCGACTCCAGCTCCCGTGCTGAAGCGGAGTCGGTCGGCCTGACGGCCGCCGAGTTAGCCAGCGGAAAGCGGTGCGCAGCCTTTCGCTTGCAGCTCCGGCGGGCAGCGCCGCACCTCCGGCTGCTCAGTGCCGTCCGCTGCTCCCCTTCCGGCTGCACGCAGCGAACCATACCCGGAGGAAATCGGCCTCGGCCTTCCGGAGATATGGGCCTGCGAGTGGGACCAATAAATCGGTGCACATTTCCGGCTCGGTTTCCGGCCTCGGCACTATCAGTTCACGCCGTCCGACCGACGTCGTTCTGGCACGGTTCCGTTGCTCCTTGATCCGGTCCAGCCACGGTAATCAGCCGAAGATGGTGGGGGGGGGACACATTGCCCGCCGAGTTAGCCGGAGGAAATCGGCCTCGGACTTCCTCAGATATCAGCCTCCGGGTGGGACAGACAAACCGGGGACCCGAGCACGCTTTCGGCGGCCCGCTGGTCGACTTCCCGGTGTGCGACCGGGTTCGTTCCGGTACCGTTCGCTGCCCCTCGTCCTGCTCTAGCCGCGGAGACAAACCCGACGACCGTCGGTCTCACGCCCGCGGAGGGAGGTGGCGGAAAGTGGTTTGCAGCCTTTCGCTGTACCTCCGGCGGGCAGCGCCCGACCTCCGAGTGCTCGGTACCGTCCGCTGCGCCTGGTCCTGCCGCACACAACGAGCCATACCCGGTGGAAATCGGCCTGTGCCTTCCAGAGATATGGGCCTCCGGGTGGGACGGACAAACCGGGGCCCCGTGCTCGCTTTCGGCGGCCCGCTAGTCGACTTCCCGGTGTGCGACCGGGTTCCTTCCGGTACCGTTCGCTGCCCCTCGTCCTGCTCTAGCCGCGGAAACAAACCCGACGACCGTCGGTCTCACGCCCGCGGAGGGAGGCGGCGGAAAGTGGTTTGCAGCCTTTCGCTGTACCTCCGGCGGGCAGCGCCCGACCTCCGAGTGCTCGGTACCGTCCGCTGCGCCTGGTCCGGCCGCACGCAACGAGCCATACCCGGAGGAAATCGGCCTGTGCCTTCCGGAGATATGGGCCTCCGGGTGGGACGGACAAACCGGGACCCCGTGCTCGCTTTCGGCGGCCCGGCACTCGACTTCCCGGTGTGCGAACGTCATCCTTCCGGTACCCAACCGTGCCCCTTGCCCCACTCTAGCTCCGGTGCTAAAGCGGAGTCGGTCGGTCTCACGGACGCCGAGTTACCAGGCGGAAAGCGGTGCGCAGCCTTTCGCTGTCACTCCGGCGGGCTGCACCGCATCTCCGAGTGCTCGGTACCGTACGCTGCGCCGCCTCCTGCCGCACGCAACGAGCCAGACCCGGAGGAAATCGGCCTCGGCGTTCCGGAGTTATCCGCCTCCGAGTGGGCCTGACCAAGCGGGGTGAACTGGAAATCATTAACCAACGTACTTCCAGGTTTTCACCCGCAGAGGGCAGCACTCTCTTCTCCGTTTTAAACTGGGCCGACCCGGCTCCGTTTCGAGACCCGGCACTCGACTTCCCGGTGTGCGACCGGGTTCGTTCCGGTACCGTTCGCTGCCCCTCGTCCTGCTCTAGCCGCGGAACCAAACCCGACGACCGTCGGTCTCACGCCCGCGGAGGGAGGCGGCGGAAAGTGGTTTGCAGCCTTTCGCTGTACCTCCGGCGGGCAGCGCCCGACCTCCGAGTGCTCGGTACCGTCCGCTGCGCCTGGTCCTGCCGCACACAACGAGCCATACCCGGTGGAAATCGGCCTGTGCCTTCCAGAGATATGGGCCTCCGGGTGGGACGGACAAACCGGGGCCCCGTGCTCGCTTTCGGCGGCCCGCTAGTCGACTTCCCGGTGTGCGACCGGGTTCGTTCCGGTACCGTTCGCTGCCCCTCGTCCTGCTCTAGCCGGGGAAACAAACCCGACGACCGTCGGTCTCACGCCCGCGGAGGGAGGCGGCGGAAAGTGGTTTGCAGCCTTTCGCTGTACCTCCGGCGGGCAGCGCCCGACCTCCGAGTGCTCGGTACCATCCGCTGCGCCTGGTCCGGCCGCACACAACGAGCCATACCCGGTGGAAATCGGCCTGTGCCTTCCGGAGATATGGGCCTCCGGGTGGGACGGACAAACCGGGGCCCCGAGCGGTGGCACCCTGCTCGCTTTCGGCGGCCCGGCACTCGACTTCCCGGTGTGCGAACGTCATCGTTCCGGTACCCTTCGGTGCCCCTTGCCCCACTCTAGCTCCGGTGCTAAAGCGGAGTCGGTCGGTCTCACGGACGCCGAGTTAGCAGGCGGAAAGCGGTGCGCAGCCTTTCGCTGTCACTCCGGCGGGCAGCACCGCACCTCCGAGTGCTCGGTACCGTACGCTGCGCCGCCTCCTGCCGCACGCAACGAGCCATACCCGCAGGAAATCGGCCTCGGCGTTCCGGAGTTATCCGCCTCCGAGTGGGCCTGACCAAGCGGGGTGAACTGGAAATCATTAACCAACGTACTTCCAGGTTTTCACCCGCAGAGGGCAGCACTCTCTTCTCCGTTTTAAACTGGGCCGACCCGGCTCCGTTTCGAGACCCGGCACTCGACTTCCCGGTGTGCGACCGGGTTCGTTCCGGTACCGTTCGCTGCCCCTCGTCCTGCTCGAGCCGCGGAACCAAACCCGATGACCGTCGGTCTCACGCCCGCGGAGGGTGGCGGCGGAAAGTGGTTTGCAGCCTTTCGCTGTACCTCCGGCGGGCAGCGCCGGACCTCCGAGTGCTCGGTACCGTCCGCTGCGCCTGGTCCGGCCGCACACAACGAGCCATACCCGGAGGAAATCGGCCTGTGCCTTCCGGAGATATGGGCCTCCGGGTGGGACGGACAAACCGGGGCCCCGAGCGGTGGCACCCTACTCGCTTTCAGCGGCCCGGCACTCGACTTCCCGGTGTGCGAACGTGATCGTTCCGGTACCCAACGGTGCCCCTTGCCCCACTCTAGCTCCGGCGGTAAAGCGGAGTCGGTCGGTCTCACAGACGCCGAGTTACCAGGCGGAAAGCGGTGCGCAGCCTTTCGCTGTCACTCCGGCGGGCAGCGCCGCACCTCCGAGTGCTCGGTACCGTCCGCTGCGCCTGGTCCGGCCGCACACAACGAGCCATACCCGGTGGAAATCGGCCTTTGCCTTCCGGAGATATGGGCCTCCGGGTGGGACGGACAAACCGGGGCCCCGAGCTCGCTTTCAGCGGCCCGGCACTCGACTTCCCGGTGTGCGAACGTCATCCTTCCGGTACTCAACCGTGCCCCTTGCCCCACTCTAGCTCCGGCGGTAAAGCGAAGTCGGTCGGTCTCACGGACGCCGAGTTAGCAGGCGGAAAGCGGTGCGCAGCCTTTCGCTGTCACTCCGGCGGGCTGCACCGCATCTCCGAGTGCTCGGTACCGTACGCTGCGCCGCCTCCTGCCGCACGCAACGAGCCATACCCGGAGGAAATCGGCCTCGGCGTTCCGGAGTTATCCGCCTCCGAGTGGGCCTGACCAAGCGGGGTGAACTGGAAATCATTAACCAACGTACTTCCAGGTTTTCACCCGCAGAGGGCAGCACTCTATTCTCCGTTTTAAATTGGGCCGACCCGGCTCCGTTTCGAGACCCGGCACTCGACTTCCCGGTGTGCGAACGTGATCGTTCCGGTACCCAACCGTGCCCCTTGCCCCACTCTAGCTCCGGCGGTAAAGCGAAGTCGGTCGGTCTCACGGACGCCGAGTTAGCAGGCGGAAAGCGGTGCGCAGCCTTTCGCTGTCACTCCGGCGGGCAGCATCGCACCTCCCAGTGCTCGGTACCGTACGCTGCGCCGCCTCCTGCCGCACGCAACGAGCCATACCCGGAGGAAATCGGCCTCGGCCTTCCTGAGATATCAGCCTCCGAGTGGGCCCGACGAGTCGGTGGCACCCTGCTCGCTTTCAGCGGCCCGGCACTCGACTTCCCGGTGTGCGAACGTCATCCTTCCGGTACTCAACCGTGCCCCTTGCCCCACTCTAGCTCCGGCGGTAAAGCGGAGTCGGTCGGTCTCACGGACGCCGAGTTAGCAGGCGGAAAGCGGTGCGCAGCCTTTCGCTGTCACTCCGGCGGGCAGCATCGCACCTCCCAGTGCTCGGTACCGTCCGCTGCGCCTGGTCCGGCCGCACACAACGAGCCATACCCGGAGGAAATCGGCCTGTGCCTTCCGGAGATATGGGCCTCCGGGTGGGACGGACAAACCGGGGCCCCGAGCGGTGGCACCCTGCTCGCTTTCAGCGGCCCGTCACTCGACTTCCCGGTATGCGAACGTGATCGTTCCGGTACCCTTCGGTGCCCCTTGCCCCACTCTAGCTCCGGTGCTAAAGCGGAGTCGGTCGGTCTCACGGACGCCGAGTTACCAGGCGGAAAGCGGTGCGCAGCCTTTCGCTGTCACTCCGGCGGGCAGCACCGCATCTCCGAGTGCTCGGTACCGTACGCTGCGCCGCCTCCTGCCGCACGCAACGAGCCATACCCGGAGGAAATCGGCCTCGGCGTTCCGGAGTTATCCGCCTCCGAGTGGGCCTGACCAAGCGGGGTGAACTGGAAATCATTAACCAACGTACTTCCAGGTTTTCACCCGCAGAGGGCAGCACTCTATTCTCCGTTTTAAATTGGGCCGACCCGGCTCCGTTTCGAGACCCGGCACTCGACTTCCCGGTGTGCGAACGTGATCGTTCCGGTACCCAACCGTGCCCCTTGCCCCACTCTAGCTCCGGCGGTAAAGCGAAGTCGGTCGGTCTCACGGACGCCGAGTTAGCAGGCGGAAAGCGGTGCGCAGCCTTTCGCTGTCACTCCGGCGGGCAGCATCGCACCTCCCAGTGCTCGGTACCGTACGCTGCGCCTCCTCCTGCCGCACGCAACGAGCCATACCCGGAGGAAATCGGCCTCGGCCTTCCTGAGATATCAGCCTCCGAGTGGGCCCGAAGAGTCGGTGGCACCCTGCTCGCTTTCAGCGGCCCGGCACTCGACTTCCCCGTGTGCGAACGTCATCCTTCCGGTACTCAACCGTGCCCCTTGCCCCACTCTAGCTCCGGCGATAAAGCGGAGTC
>NW_027139343.1:122500-132500 GCF_035084215.1 Heptranchias perlo
GCATTAGCTGAGCCGACGGAGACGGCCGATACGAAGTCATGTACACGCTTGGGGTAAAGCTACAATGGGCCTTTGCAGCCACCGTCGGGCTGGGCACATGGCCTCCCCCCACCATGACGAGGGAGGTTGGCGCCGGTTCCAACCTGGGCTTGCAAGCGGTAATGCATGACAGACAGCCAGCAACAAACAAAAGTCGAAAGGAGCCCACCTTTTGCCAGGCACAGACCGTTAAGGTCACGGACACGCTTGGGTGGTTAAGCTACAGTGACCCTTTCTAGCCGCCTTCGTCGTGTCTGCTGGGCACACATGGCCTTCCCCCCCCTGCCCGTGACAGGGGAGAGGTTGGTGTGCCAGGTCCGACTGGAGTTTGCAAACCATAGCGTTCAAGATACATGCACACACTCAGCCCTCCAGCTCTAAAAGGGTGACGTGTTTTGGTGCTCAGTTGCTAGAGAAATCTCGTGTTCAGCTACCAGAACGGGACTTGCTGTGCACATTCCCGCTCCACTCGAGACGGCAGACACCCGGGCTCTGGAGCTTGAATCGGACCTCTGTTAGACAACACAGGTGGACTTCTCGGCCTCACAAGAGAGCAATACGCCAGCGGGTGAACAGGAGAGTCGTGCCGACAAAACCCACTGACTTTTAAAACTGTCCGTCTGCCACTTGGGACAGAGAGAGGAACCTGACGAGCCTGAACACCAGCCTTGGCTGGACCGCTCGGGCCCTCCCATGTCGGACGCGAGTCGCCAAATCGATCGGAAGAGAGTACCGATTCCTCTCAAAAAGTCTGCGTGCCCGTTATTATAAAAGCAGCCCACCGGCCGCGGTGCCTTGCCCACAAACACACTTGGTGTCTGGGGTGATTCAGAGCCGCCGCGGCTCGAAAGTGTCAACCTGTTTTAAAAGTCATCGCTATGCCGGCACAGGTGACTTTCAAGTTAAAGAGTTCTCTTTATTGGCTTTCAAAAAAATCTGCAAAGTGTCACAGAGATTTTGAGAAACTCTTTTTTTTCTTTATATTATTATAATATAATATAATGTGTATATGTTTTCGAAAAGCATCCACCAGCAATCCATGGTGAGCCTCTCTCTGCTGGCAAGCTCCTCCTGCCTGAGCCCGACGCTGTCGAGGCTCAACACGATTTCAGACTGACAAAGAGTTCGAAAATTGCCGCCTGATGTAGCTTTAAATGCTGACAGGTGACTTCCGAGTGCTCTTGTAAAGGTCTCCGCTTTGAAATTGAGAGCCTTTTGCCAAGTGTCACTTTTTCAGGCACTCTTAAAGTGCACCTGGGCTGTCAGAGAAAGCTCTGAAAATCGTGTTCTCGAAAATCTCCGGGTACCCGACCAATCCCTAGGTGCCCGAATGACAAGTGTCAATTCGGCAGGACGGCCTCCCACCTCCGGCCGCAGATGCGTCACTAAATCCCCGCAACGGGGGCTTTCTCATTTCGGCATAGGGGCTTCCGCGGCCAACTCATTAACCTGTGCTCGGACTTTTTGTGCCACAAGTGCAAGGGACCGTTTGCCGGCAGCTACTCGCACCCCCCCGCCCAGGGGGGGAATCCTCTGACCGGAGATCCGAAACGCCGGCCGAATCCATCCCCGTCGGACTTCCGAAGGGGTTCCCTCGACCGACTGACTTCCGAACTCCTTTCTGGGCTTAAACGGGTGGAATTCGGACCCTCTCGCAAGGGAGCCGAAGCCCGCCAGCCCCGGGAGGCCTCGGGGCCGCCGTTTTCAAGCCCGACCAAAAAACCCGAAAAATGGGGAAAAATGGGAAAAATTCCCACTCCCAAAAGGCTTAAAAGTCGGTTGGGCGGCAGCCCGGGTCGGTCTCTGCAGACCTGGAGGCGCTGGACACAAGTCTGGTAAACAGGCTAAGTCTCGACATGCCACCTCTTACTATCCTGCAGGTACCCCGCCAATCCCCCCGGAACCGGCTGGCAATTGGCGAATCAGCGGGACGAATTTGAATTCGTGACCGACTTTCTGACACCGAATCGCCGCAAACGCGTTTCGATTTTTCGGCTTCGGTACCTCCCATCAGACTTTGACTGGCCATATCTCCGGACTCACGTGTCGCAGCCGGGACCTTCAGGCACCGTTCGACGCGTCTACCCCTGCCCCGTCGAATGGCGCCCCTCGCGGTGTGGTCCGATTTCCGCATTTTGGTCAGATTTGCCTCCAAAATTTTCAGATTGAGTTGACGAATGCCCCCTACGGGGTAACCTCTTGCCCTTTCGGACCTGGTCCCTGTGACTTAATTTCCGCCTTTTGCTCAATCGTTTCCCCATTTATAATTAATTTTAAAAATCTGGTTACTCAGTTCTGGTTTACCAGTTCCCTCTTCGGACTTAGTTTTTGGTTAATCATTTCCGGTTCACCAGTTCCCGTTTTGGACTTAGTCTCTGCGGGCCGTTTCTCATCTTTTGGTTCATCAGTTCCCCTCTTTTAATAATTTTTTGGCTGCTTTCGTTTGATCATTTCCCTGCCTTCTGGGTAACTTTTCCACCTTAGGACTTCATCGCCGCACATTGTTTTCGACTTCTGGTTGATCATTTCACCCCTTTTAATCATTTTTGTAACTTTTGGTTAACCATTTCACCCAGCTTCTGGTTAACCATTTCCCCTTTGGGACTTAGTCTGTGAGCATTCTTTTGGGATTCTGGTTAACCATTTGCCAATTTTTAAAAAATGTTGCCACTTTTGTTTAATGCTTTCTGGTCAACCTTTCCCTCTTTCAGACTTCACCGCGGCACATTGCTTCAGCCTCCTGGTTAATCATTTCACCCCTTTTAATCATTTTTGCAACTTTTGGTTAACCATTTCCCCCAGCTTCTGGTTAACCATTTCCCCTTTGGGACTTGGTCTCTGAGCATTCTTTTGGGATTCTGGTTAATCATTTGCCAATTTTTAAAAAATGTTGCCACTTTTGTTTAATGCTTTCTGGTCAACCTTTCCCTCTTTCAGACTTCACCGCGGCACATTGCTTCAGCCTCCTGGTTAATCATTTCACCCCTTTTAATCATTTTTGCAACTTTTGGTTAACCATTTCCCCCAGCTTCTGGTTAACCATTTCCCCTTTGGGACTTGGTCTCTGAGCATTCTTTTGGGATTCTGGTTAATCATTTGCCACTTTTTTAAAAATGTTGCCACTTTTGTTTAATGCTTTCTGGTCAACCTTTCCCTCTTTCAGACTTCACCGCGGCACATTGCTTCAGCCTCCTGGTTAATCATTTCACCCCTTTTAATCATTTTTGCAACTTTTGGTTAACCATTTCCCCCAGCTTCTGGTTAACCATTTCCCCTTTGGGACTTAGTCTCTGAGCATTCTTTTGGGATTCTGGTTAATCATTTGCCAATTTTTTAAAAATGTTGCCACTTTTGTTTAATGCTTTCTGGTCAACCTTTCCCTCTTTCAGACTTCACCGCGGCACATTGCTTTAGCCTCCTGGTTAATCATTTCACCCCTTTTAATCATTTTTGCAACTTTTGGTTAACCATTTCCCCCAGCTTCTGGTTAACCATTTCCCCTTTGGGACTTAGTCTCTGAGCATTCTTTTGGGATTCTGGTTAATCATTTGCCACTTTTTTAAAAATGTTGCCGCTTTTGTTTAATGCTTTCCCTGCTTTGTGGTCAACCTTTTCCCCTTTAGGACTTCACCGCGGCACATTGCTTCAGCCTCCTGGTTAATCATTTCACCCCTTTTAATCATTTTTGCAACTTTTGGTTAACCATTTCCCCCAGCTTCTGGTTAACCATTTCCCCTTTGGGACTTGGTCTCTGAGCATTCTTTTGGGATTCTGGTTAATCATTTGCCACTTTTTAAAAAATGTTGCCGCTTTTGTTTAATGCTTTCCCTGCTTTCTGGTCAACCTTTTCCCCTTTAGGACTTCACCGCAGCACATTGCTTTAGCCTCCTGGTTAATCATTTCACCCCTTTTAATCATTTTTGCAACTTTTGGTTAACCATTTCCCCCAGCTTCTGGTTAACCATTTCCCCTTTGGGACTTAGTCTCTGAGCATTCTTTTGGGATTCTGGTTAACCATTTGCCAATTTTTTTAAAATGTTGCCACTTTTGTTTAATGCTTTCTGGTCAACCTTTCCCTCTTTCAGACTTCACCGCCGCACATAATTTTCGACTTCTGGTTGATCATTTCACCCCTTTTAATCATTTTTGCAACTTTTGGTTAACCATTTCCCCCAGCTTCTGGTTAACCATTTCCCCTTTGGGACTTAGTCCCTGAGCATTCTTTTGGGATTCTGGTTAATCATTTGCCACTTTTTTAAAAATTTTGCCGCTTTTGTTTAATCGTTTCCCTGCTATGTGGTCAACCTTTTCCCCTTTCAGACTTCATCGCCGCGCATTGTTGTCGACTTCTGGTTAATCATTTTTCCCCTTTAAATCTTTTTTTGCCACTTTTGGTTAACCATTTCACCCAGCTTCTGGTTAACCATTTGCCCCATTTTACTGAATTTTTCCGCTTTGGTTTAATCATTTCCCTGCTTTCTTGTCAACCTTTTCCCCTTTTGGACTTCGCCGCCGCACTTTGCTTTTGCCTTCTGGTTAAACATTTCTCCCCTTTTAATCCTTTTTCCCACTTTTGGTTCACCAGTTCACCCAGCTTCTGGTTCACCATTTCCCCTTTGGGACTTAAGTCTCTGAGCATTCTTTTGGGATTCTGGTTAACCATTTGCCACTTTTTAAAAAATGTTGCTGCTTTTGTTTAATGCTTTCCCTGCTTTCTGGTCAACCTTTTCCTCTTTCCGACTTCATCGCCGCACCTTGTTTACGACATCCGGTTAAACATTTCTCCCCTTTCAATCCTTTTTGCCACTTTTGGTTAAGCAGTTCAACCAGCTTCTGGTTAACCATTTGCCCCTTCTTACTGAATTTTTCTGCTTTTGTTTAATCATTTCCCTGCTTTATGGTCAACCTTTTCCCCTTTAGGACTTCGCCGCCGCACTTTGCTTTCGCCTTCTGGTTAATCATTTCACAACATTTTAATCCTTTTTCCCACTTTTGGTTAAACAGTTCACCCAGCTTCTGGTTAACCATTTGCCCCTTTGGGACTTAAGTCTCTGAGCATTATTTTGGGATTCTGGTTAACCATTTGCCACTTTTTAAAAAATGTTGCCGCTTTTGTTTAATCGTTTCCCTGCTTTCTGGTCAACCTTTTCTCCTTTAGGACTTCGCCGCCGCACTTTGCTTTCGCCTTCTGGTTAATCATTTCACCCCTTTTAATCCTTTTTCCCACTTTTGGTTAAACAGTTCACCCAGCTTCTGGTTAACCATTTGCCCCTTTGGGACTTAAGTCTCTGAGCATTCTTTTGGGATTCTGGTTCACCATTTGTCCCTTTTTAAAAGATATTGCTGCTTCTGTTTAATCCTTTCCCTGCTTTGCGGTCAACCTTTTCCTCTTTCAGACTTCATCGCCGCGCATTGTTTTCGACATCTGGTTCAACATTTCTCCCCTTTTAATCCTCTTTCCCACTTTTGGTTAAGCAGTTCACCCAACTTCTGGTTAACCATTTGCCCCTTTTTACTGAATTTTTCTGCTTTGGTTTAATCATTTCCCTGCTTTATGGTCAACCTTTTCCCCTTTAGGACTTTGACGCGGCACATTGCTTTCGCCTTCTGGTTAATCATTTCACCCCTTTTAATCCTTTTTCCCACTTTTGGTTAAACAGTTCACCCAGCTACTGGTTAACCATTTCCCCTTTGGCACTTAAGTCTCTGAGCATTCTTTTGGGATTCTGGTAAACCATTTGTCCCTTTTTAAAAAATGCTGCTGCTTTTGTTTAATGCTTGCCCTGCTTTGCGGTCGATCATTTCACCCCTTTTAATCCATTTTTGCCACTTTGGGTTAAACAGTTCACACAACTTCTGGTTCACCATTTCACATTTCGGAACTTTTATTCCCACCATTACTTTGGGCTTCTGGTTCATCATTTCACGCTGTTTTACAAATCTTTGCCGCTTCACTTTTAATCCACAAACCGTGGCTCGCTTTCGGGTGGGGGGGGGGGTAGCGGGTTTGGGCCGGGCACTCGACATCCCGGTGTGCGACCGGGTTCGTTCTGGTACCGCTCGGTGCCCCTCGTCCTGCTCTTGCCGCGGAAGCAAACCAGACGACCGTCGGTCTCACGCCCGAGGGGAGAGGAGGCGGAAAGCGGTTTGCAGCCTTTCGCTGTACCTCCGGCGGGCAGCGCCGCACCTCCGAGTGCTCGGTACCGTTCGCTGCGCCTCGTCCGGCCGCACGCAGCGAGCCAAACCCGGAGGAAATCGGCCTGTGCCTTCTCGAGATATGGGCCTCCGGGTGGGACGGACAAACCGGGGCCCCGAGCTCGCTTTCGGCGGCCCGGCACTCGACTTCCCGGTGTCCGAACGTGATCCTTCCGGTACCCTTCGGTGCCCCTTGCCCGACTCCAGCTCCCGTGCTGAAGCGGAGTCGGTCGGCCTGACGGCCGCCGAGTTAGCCAGCGGAAAGCGGTGCGCAGCCTTTCGCTTGCAGCTCCGGCGGGCAGCGCCGCACCTCCGGCTGCTCAGTGCCGTCCGCTGCTCCCCTTCCGGCTGCACGCAGCGAACCATACCCGGAGGAAATCGGCCTCGGCCTTCCGGAGATATGGGCCTGCGAGTGGGACCAATAAATCGGTGCACATTTCCGGCTCGGTTTCCGGCCTCGGCACTATCAGTTCACGCCGTCCGACCGACGTCGTTCTGGCACGGTTCCGTTGCTCCTTGATCCGGTCCAGCCACGGTAATCAGCCGAAGATGGTGGGGGGGGGACACATTGCCCGCCGAGTTAGCCGGAGGAAATCGGCCTCGGACTTCCTCAGATATCAGCCTCCGGGTGGGACAGACAAACCGGGGACCCGAGCACGCTTTCGGCGGCCCGCTGGTCGACTTCCCGGTGTGCGACCGGGTTCGTTCCGGTACCGTTCGCTGCCCCTCGTCCTGCTCTAGCCGCGGAGACAAACCCGACGACCGTCGGTCTCACGCCCGCGGAGGGAGGTGGCGGAAAGTGGTTTGCAGCCTTTCGCTGTACCTCCGGCGGGCAGCGCCCGACCTCCGAGTGCTCGGTACCGTCCGCTGCGCCTGGTCCTGCCGCACACAACGAGCCATACCCGGTGGAAATCGGCCTGTGCCTTCCAGAGATATGGGCCTCCGGGTGGGACGGACAAACCGGGGCCCCGTGCTCGCTTTCGGCGGCCCGCTAGTCGACTTCCCGGTGTGCGACCGGGTTCCTTCCGGTACCGTTCGCTGCCCCTCGTCCTGCTCTAGCCGCGGAAACAAACCCGACGACCGTCGGTCTCACGCCCGCGGAGGGAGGCGGCGGAAAGTGGTTTGCAGCCTTTCGCTGTACCTCCGGCGGGCAGCGCCCGACCTCCGAGTGCTCGGTACCGTCCGCTGCGCCTGGTCCGGCCGCACGCAACGAGCCATACCCGGAGGAAATCGGCCTGTGCCTTCCGGAGATATGGGCCTCCGGGTGGGACGGACAAACCGGGGCCCCGAGCGGTGGCACCCTGCTCGCTTTCGGCGGCCCGGCACTCGACTTCCCGGTGTGCGAACGTCATCGTTCCGGTACCCTTCGGTGCCCCTTGCCCCACTCTAGCTCCGGTGCTAAAGCGGAGTCGGTCGGTCTCACGGACGCCGAGTTAGCAGGCGGAAAGGGGTGCGCAGCCTTTCGCTGTCACTCCGGCGGGCAGCACCGCACCTCCGAGTGCTCGGTACCGAACGCTGCGCCTCCTCCTGCCGCACGCAACGAGCCATACCCGGAGGAAATCGGCCTCGGCGTTCCGGAGTTATCCGCCTCCGAGTGGGCCTGACCAAGCGGGGTGAACTGGAAATCATTAACCAACGTACTTCCATGTTTTCACCCGCAGAGGGCAGCACTCTCTTCTCCGTTTTAAACTGGGCCGACCCGGCTCCGTTTCGAGACCCGGCACTCGACTTCCCGGTGTGCGACCGGGTTCGTTCCGGTACCGTTCGCTGCCCCTCGTCCTGCTCTAGCCGCGGAACTAAACCCGACGACCGTCGGTCTCACGCCCGCGGAGGGAGGCGGCGGAAAGTGGTTTGCAGCCTTTCGCTGTACCTCCGGCGGGCAGCGCCCGACCTCCGAGTGCTCGGTACCGTCCGCTGCGCCTGGTCCGGCCGCACACAACGAGCCATACCCGGAGGAAATCGGCCTGTGCCTTCCGGAGATATGGGCCTCCGGGTGGGACGGACAAACCGGGGCCCCGAGCGGTGGCACCCTGCTCGCTTTCGGCGGCCCGGCACTCGACTTCCCGGTGTGCGAACGTCATCGTTCCGGTACCCTTCGGTGCCCCTTGCCCCACTCTAGCTCCGGTGCTAAAGCGGAGTCGGTCGGTCTCACGGACGCCGAGTTAGCAGGCGGAAAGGGGTGCGCAGCCTTTCGCTGTCACTCCGGCGGGCAGCACCGCACCTCCGAGTGCTCGGTACCGAACGCTGCGCCTCCTCCTGCCGCACGCAACGAGCCATACCCGGAGGAAATCGGCCTCGGCGTTCCGGAGTTATCCGCCTCCGAGTGGGCCTGACCAAGCGGGGTGAACTGGAAATCATTAACCAACGTACTTCCATGTTTTCACCCGCAGAGGGCAGCACTCTCTTCTCCGTTTTAAACTGGGCCGACCCGGCTCCGTTTCGAGACCCGGCACTCGACTTCCCGGTGTGCGACCGGGTTCGTTCCGGTACCGTTCGCTGCCCCTCGTCCTGCTCTAGCCGCGGAACTAAACCCGACGACCGTCGGTCTCACGCCCGCGGAGGGAGGCGGCGGAAAGTGGTTTGCAGCCTTTCGCTGTACCTCCGGCGGGCAGCGCCCGACCTCCGAGTGCTCGGTACCGTCCGCTGCGCCTGGTCCGGCCGCACACAACGAGCCATACCCGGTGGAAATCGGCCTGTGCCTTCCGGAGATATGGGCCTCCGGGTGGGACGGACAAACCGGGGCCCCGAGCTCGCTTTCGGCGGCCCGCTAGTCGACTTCCCGGTGTGCGAACGTCATCCTTCCGGTACTCAACCGTGCCCCTTGCCCCACTCTAGCTCCGGCGGTAAAGCGGAGTCGGTCGGTCTCACGGACGCCGAGTTAGCAGGCGGAAAGCGGTGCGCAGCCTTTCGCTGTCACTCCGGCGGGCAGCATCGCACCTCCCAGTGCTCGGTACCGTCCGCTGCGCCTGGTCCGGCCGCACACAACGAGCCATACCCGGAGGAAATCGGCCTGTGCCTTCCGGAGATATGGGCCTCCGGGTGGGACGGACAAACCGGGGCCCCGAGCGGTGGCACCCTGCTCGCTTTCAGCGGCCCGTCACTCGACTTCCCGGTATGCGAACGTGATCGTTCCGGTACCCTTCGGTGCCCCTTGCCCCACTCTAGCTCCGGTGCTAAAGCGGAGTCGGTCGGTCTCACGGACGCCGAGTTACCAGGCGGAAAGCGGTGCGCAGCCTTTCGCTGTCACTCCGGCGGGCAGCACCGCATCTCCGAGTGCTCGGTACCGTACGCTGCGCCGCCTCCTGCCGCACGCAACGAGCCATACCCGGAGGAAATCGGCCTCGGCGTTCCGGAGTTATCCGCCTCCGAGTGGGCCTGACCAAGCGGGGTGAACTGGAAATCATTAACCAACGTACTTCCAGGTTTTCACCCGCAGAGGGCAGCACTCTATTCTCCGTTTTAAATTGGGCCGACCCGGCTCCGTTTCGAGACCCGGCACTCGACTTCCCGGTGTGCGAACGTGATCGTTCCGGTACCCAACCGTGCCCCTTGCCCCACTCTAGCTCCGGCGGTAAAGCGAAGTCGGTCGGTCTCACGGACGCCGAGTTAGCAGGCGGAAAGCGGTGCGCAGCCTTTCGCTGTCACTCCGGCGGGCAGCATCGCACCTCCCAGTGCTCGGTACCGTACGCTGCGCCTCCTCCTGCCGCACGCAACGAGCCATACCCGGAGGAAATCGGCCTCGGCCTTCCTGAGATATCAGCCTCCG
>NW_027139343.1:145000-152500 GCF_035084215.1 Heptranchias perlo
GTTAATCATTTCCGGTTCACCAGTTCCCGTTTTGGACTTAGTCTCTGCGGGCCGTTTCTCATCTTTTGGTTCATCAGTTCCCCTCTTTTAATAATTTTTTGGCTGCTTTCGTTTGATCATTTCCCTGCCTTCTGGGTAACTTTTCCACCTTAGGACTTCATCGCCGCACATTGTTTTCGACTTCTGGTTGATCATTTCACCCCTTTTAATCATTTTTGTAACTTTTGGTTAACCATTTCACCCAGCTTCTGGTTAACCATTTCCCCTTTGGGACTTAGTCTGTGAGCATTCTTTTGGGATTCTGGTTAACCATTTGCCAATTTTTAAAAAATGTTGCCACTTTTGTTTAATGCTTTCTGGTCAACCTTTCCCTCTTTCAGACTTCACCGCGGCACATTGCTTCAGCCTCCTGGTTAATCATTTCACCCCTTTTAATCATTTTTGCAACTTTTGGTTAACCATTTCCCCCAGCTTCTGGTTAACCATTTCCCCTTTGGGACTTGGTCTCTGAGCATTCTTTTGGGATTCTGGTTAATCATTTGCCAATTTTTAAAAAATGTTGCCACTTTTGTTTAATGCTTTCTGGTCAACCTTTCCCTCTTTCAGACTTCACCGCGGCACATTGCTTCAGCCTCCTGGTTAATCATTTCACCCCTTTTAATCATTTTTGCAACTTTTGGTTAACCATTTCCCCCAGCTTCTGGTTAACCATTTCCCCTTTGGGACTTGGTCTCTGAGCATTCTTTTGGGATTCTGGTTAATCATTTGCCACTTTTTTAAAAATGTTGCCACTTTTGTTTAATGCTTTCTGGTCAACCTTTCCCTCTTTCAGACTTCACCGCGGCACATTGCTTCAGCCTCCTGGTTAATCATTTCACCCCTTTTAATCATTTTTGCAACTTTTGGTTAACCATTTCCCCCAGCTTCTGGTTAACCATTTCCCCTTTGGGACTTAGTCTCTGAGCATTCTTTTGGGATTCTGGTTAATCATTTGCCAATTTTTTAAAAATGTTGCCACTTTTGTTTAATGCTTTCTGGTCAACCTTTCCCTCTTTCAGACTTCACCGCGGCACATTGCTTTAGCCTCCTGGTTAATCATTTCACCCCTTTTAATCATTTTTGCAACTTTTGGTTAACCATTTCCCCCAGCTTCTGGTTAACCATTTCCCCTTTGGGACTTAGTCTCTGAGCATTCTTTTGGGATTCTGGTTAATCATTTGCCACTTTTTTAAAAATGTTGCCGCTTTTGTTTAATGCTTTCCCTGCTTTGTGGTCAACCTTTTCCCCTTTAGGACTTCACCGCGGCACATTGCTTCAGCCTCCTGGTTAATCATTTCACCCCTTTTAATCATTTTTGCAACTTTTGGTTAACCATTTCCCCCAGCTTCTGGTTAACCATTTCCCCTTTGGGACTTGGTCTCTGAGCATTCTTTTGGGATTCTGGTTAATCATTTGCCACTTTTTAAAAAATGTTGCCGCTTTTGTTTAATGCTTTCCCTGCTTTCTGGTCAACCTTTTCCCCTTTAGGACTTCACCGCAGCACATTGCTTTAGCCTCCTGGTTAATCATTTCACCCCTTTTAATCATTTTTGCAACTTTTGGTTAACCATTTCCCCCAGCTTCTGGTTAACCATTTCCCCTTTGGGACTTAGTCTCTGAGCATTCTTTTGGGATTCTGGTTAACCATTTGCCAATTTTTTTAAAATGTTGCCACTTTTGTTTAATGCTTTCTGGTCAACCTTTCCCTCTTTCAGACTTCACCGCCGCACATAATTTTCGACTTCTGGTTGATCATTTCACCCCTTTTAATCATTTTTGCAACTTTTGGTTAACCATTTCCCCCAGCTTCTGGTTAACCATTTCCCCTTTGGGACTTAGTCCCTGAGCATTCTTTTGGGATTCTGGTTAATCATTTGCCACTTTTTTAAAAATTTTGCCGCTTTTGTTTAATCGTTTCCCTGCTATGTGGTCAACCTTTTCCCCTTTCAGACTTCATCGCCGCGCATTGTTGTCGACTTCTGGTTAATCATTTTTCCCCTTTAAATCTTTTTTTGCCACTTTTGGTTAACCATTTCACCCAGCTTCTGGTTAACCATTTGCCCCATTTTACTGAATTTTTCCGCTTTGGTTTAATCATTTCCCTGCTTTCTTGTCAACCTTTTCCCCTTTTGGACTTCGCCGCCGCACTTTGCTTTTGCCTTCTGGTTAAACATTTCTCCCCTTTTAATCCTTTTTCCCACTTTTGGTTCACCAGTTCACCCAGCTTCTGGTTCACCATTTCCCCTTTGGGACTTAAGTCTCTGAGCATTCTTTTGGGATTCTGGTTAACCATTTGCCACTTTTTAAAAAATGTTGCTGCTTTTGTTTAATGCTTTCCCTGCTTTCTGGTCAACCTTTTCCTCTTTCCGACTTCATCGCCGCACCTTGTTTACGACATCCGGTTAAACATTTCTCCCCTTTCAATCCTTTTTGCCACTTTTGGTTAAGCAGTTCAACCAGCTTCTGGTTAACCATTTGCCCCTTCTTACTGAATTTTTCTGCTTTTGTTTAATCATTTCCCTGCTTTATGGTCAACCTTTTCCCCTTTAGGACTTCGCCGCCGCACTTTGCTTTCGCCTTCTGGTTAATCATTTCACAACATTTTAATCCTTTTTCCCACTTTTGGTTAAACAGTTCACCCAGCTTCTGGTTAACCATTTGCCCCTTTGGGACTTAAGTCTCTGAGCATTATTTTGGGATTCTGGTTAACCATTTGCCACTTTTTAAAAAATGTTGCCGCTTTTGTTTAATCGTTTCCCTGCTTTCTGGTCAACCTTTTCTCCTTTAGGACTTCGCCGCCGCACTTTGCTTTCGCCTTCTGGTTAATCATTTCACCCCTTTTAATCCTTTTTCCCACTTTTGGTTAAACAGTTCACCCAGCTTCTGGTTAACCATTTGCCCCTTTGGGACTTAAGTCTCTGAGCATTCTTTTGGGATTCTGGTTCACCATTTGTCCCTTTTTAAAAGATATTGCTGCTTCTGTTTAATCCTTTCCCTGCTTTGCGGTCAACCTTTTCCTCTTTCAGACTTCATCGCCGCGCATTGTTTTCGACATCTGGTTCAACATTTCTCCCCTTTTAATCCTCTTTCCCACTTTTGGTTAAGCAGTTCACCCAACTTCTGGTTAACCATTTGCCCCTTTTTACTGAATTTTTCTGCTTTGGTTTAATCATTTCCCTGCTTTATGGTCAACCTTTTCCCCTTTAGGACTTTGACGCGGCACATTGCTTTCGCCTTCTGGTTAATCATTTCACCCCTTTTAATCCTTTTTCCCACTTTTGGTTAAACAGTTCACCCAGCTACTGGTTAACCATTTCCCCTTTGGCACTTAAGTCTCTGAGCATTCTTTTGGGATTCTGGTAAACCATTTGTCCCTTTTTAAAAAATGCTGCTGCTTTTGTTTAATGCTTGCCCTGCTTTGCGGTCGATCATTTCACCCCTTTTAATCCATTTTTGCCACTTTGGGTTAAACAGTTCACACAACTTCTGGTTCACCATTTCACATTTCGGAACTTTTATTCCCACCATTACTTTGGGCTTCTGGTTCATCATTTCACGCTGTTTTACAAATCTTTGCCGCTTCACTTTTAATCCACAAACCGTGGCTCGCTTTCGGGTGGGGGGGGGGGTAGCGGGTTTGGGCCGGGCACTCGACATCCCGGTGTGCGACCGGGTTCGTTCTGGTACCGCTCGGTGCCCCTCGTCCTGCTCTTGCCGCGGAAGCAAACCAGACGACCGTCGGTCTCACGCCCGAGGGGAGAGGAGGCGGAAAGCGGTTTGCAGCCTTTCGCTGTACCTCCGGCGGGCAGCGCCGCACCTCCGAGTGCTCGGTACCGTTCGCTGCGCCTCGTCCGGCCGCACGCAGCGAGCCAAACCCGGAGGAAATCGGCCTGTGCCTTCTCGAGATATGGGCCTCCGGGTGGGACGGACAAACCGGGGCCCCGAGCTCGCTTTCGGCGGCCCGGCACTCGACTTCCCGGTGTCCGAACGTGATCCTTCCGGTACCCTTCGGTGCCCCTTGCCCGACTCCAGCTCCCGTGCTGAAGCGGAGTCGGTCGGCCTGACGGCCGCCGAGTTAGCCAGCGGAAAGCGGTGCGCAGCCTTTCGCTTGCAGCTCCGGCGGGCAGCGCCGCACCTCCGGCTGCTCAGTGCCGTCCGCTGCTCCCCTTCCGGCTGCACGCAGCGAACCATACCCGGAGGAAATCGGCCTCGGCCTTCCGGAGATATGGGCCTGCGAGTGGGACCAATAAATCGGTGCACATTTCCGGCTCGGTTTCCGGCCTCGGCACTATCAGTTCACGCCGTCCGACCGACGTCGTTCTGGCACGGTTCCGTTGCTCCTTGATCCGGTCCAGCCACGGTAATCAGCCGAAGATGGTGGGGGGGGGACACATTGCCCGCCGAGTTAGCCGGAGGAAATCGGCCTCGGACTTCCTCAGATATCAGCCTCCGGGTGGGACAGACAAACCGGGGACCCGAGCACGCTTTCGGCGGCCCGCTGGTCGACTTCCCGGTGTGCGACCGGGTTCGTTCCGGTACCGTTCGCTGCCCCTCGTCCTGCTCTAGCCGCGGAGACAAACCCGACGACCGTCGGTCTCACGCCCGCGGAGGGAGGTGGCGGAAAGTGGTTTGCAGCCTTTCGCTGTACCTCCGGCGGGCAGCGCCCGACCTCCGAGTGCTCGGTACCGTCCGCTGCGCCTGGTCCTGCCGCACACAACGAGCCATACCCGGTGGAAATCGGCCTGTGCCTTCCAGAGATATGGGCCTCCGGGTGGGACGGACAAACCGGGGCCCCGTGCTCGCTTTCGGCGGCCCGCTAGTCGACTTCCCGGTGTGCGACCGGGTTCCTTCCGGTACCGTTCGCTGCCCCTCGTCCTGCTCTAGCCGCGGAAACAAACCCGACGACCGTCGGTCTCACGCCCGCGGAGGGAGGCGGCGGAAAGTGGTTTGCAGCCTTTCGCTGTACCTCCGGCGGGCAGCGCCCGACCTCCGAGTGCTCGGTACCGTCCGCTGCGCCTGGTCCGGCCGCACGCAACGAGCCATACCCGGAGGAAATCGGCCTGTGCCTTCCGGAGATATGGGCCTCCGGGTGGGACGGACAAACCGGGGCCCCGAGCGGTGGCACCCTGCTCGCTTTCGGCGGCCCGGCACTCGACTTCCCGGTGTGCGAACGTCATCGTTCCGGTACCCTTCGGTGCCCCTTGCCCCACTCTAGCTCCGGTGCTAAAGCGGAGTCGGTCGGTCTCACGGACGCCGAGTTAGCAGGCGGAAAGGGGTGCGCAGCCTTTCGCTGTCACTCCGGCGGGCAGCACCGCACCTCCGAGTGCTCGGTACCGAACGCTGCGCCTCCTCCTGCCGCACGCAACGAGCCATACCCGGAGGAAATCGGCCTCGGCGTTCCGGAGTTATCCGCCTCCGAGTGGGCCTGACCAAGCGGGGTGAACTGGAAATCATTAACCAACGTACTTCCATGTTTTCACCCGCAGAGGGCAGCACTCTCTTCTCCGTTTTAAACTGGGCCGACCCGGCTCCGTTTCGAGACCCGGCACTCGACTTCCCGGTGTGCGACCGGGTTCGTTCCGGTACCGTTCGCTGCCCCTCGTCCTGCTCTAGCCGCGGAACTAAACCCGACGACCGTCGGTCTCACGCCCGCGGAGGGAGGCGGCGGAAAGTGGTTTGCAGCCTTTCGCTGTACCTCCGGCGGGCAGCGCCCGACCTCCGAGTGCTCGGTACCGTCCGCTGCGCCTGGTCCGGCCGCACACAACGAGCCATACCCGGAGGAAATCGGCCTGTGCCTTCCGGAGATATGGGCCTCCGGGTGGGACGGACAAACCGGGGCCCCGAGCGGTGGCACCCTGCTCGCTTTCGGCGGCCCGGCACTCGACTTCCCGGTGTGCGAACGTCATCGTTCCGGTACCCTTCGGTGCCCCTTGCCCCACTCTAGCTCCGGTGCTAAAGCGGAGTCGGTCGGTCTCACGGACGCCGAGTTAGCAGGCGGAAAGGGGTGCGCAGCCTTTCGCTGTCACTCCGGCGGGCAGCACCGCACCTCCGAGTGCTCGGTACCGAACGCTGCGCCTCCTCCTGCCGCACGCAACGAGCCATACCCGGAGGAAATCGGCCTCGGCGTTCCGGAGTTATCCGCCTCCGAGTGGGCCTGACCAAGCGGGGTGAACTGGAAATCATTAACCAACGTACTTCCATGTTTTCACCCGCAGAGGGCAGCACTCTCTTCTCCGTTTTAAACTGGGCCGACCCGGCTCCGTTTCGAGACCCGGCACTCGACTTCCCGGTGTGCGACCGGGTTCGTTCCGGTACCGTTCGCTGCCCCTCGTCCTGCTCTAGCCGCGGAACTAAACCCGACGACCGTCGGTCTCACGCCCGCGGAGGGAGGCGGCGGAAAGTGGTTTGCAGCCTTTCGCTGTACCTCCGGCGGGCAGCGCCCGACCTCCGAGTGCTCGGTACCGTCCGCTGCGCCTGGTCCGGCCGCACACAACGAGCCATACCCGGTGGAAATCGGCCTGTGCCTTCCGGAGATATGGGCCTCCGGGTGGGACGGACAAACCGGGGCCCCGAGCTCGCTTTCGGCGGCCCGCTAGTCGACTTCCCGGTGTGCGAACGTCATCCTTCCGGTACTCAACCGTGCCCCTTGCCCCACTCTAGCTCCGGCGGTAAAGCGGAGTCGGTCGGTCTCACGGACGCCGAGTTAGCAGGCGGAAAGCGGTGCGCAGCCTTTCGCTGTCACTCCGGCGGGCAGCATCGCACCTCCCAGTGCTCGGTACCGTCCGCTGCGCCTGGTCCGGCCGCACACAACGAGCCATACCCGGAGGAAATCGGCCTGTGCCTTCCGGAGATATGGGCCTCCGGGTGGGACGGACAAACCGGGGCCCCGAGCGGTGGCACCCTGCTCGCTTTCAGCGGCCCGTCACTCGACTTCCCGGTATGCGAACGTGATCGTTCCGGTACCCTTCGGTGCCCCTTGCCCCACTCTAGCTCCGGTGCTAAAGCGGAGTCGGTCGGTCTCACGGACGCCGAGTTACCAGGCGGAAAGCGTGTGCGCAGCCTTTCGCTGTCACTCCGGCGGGCAGCACCGCATCTCCGAGTGCTCGGTACCGTACGCTGCGCCGCCTCCTGCCGCACGCAACGAGCCATACCCGGAGGAAATCGGCCTCGGCGTTCCGGAGTTATCCGCCTCCGAGTGGGCCTGACCAAGCGGGGTGAACTGGAAATCATTAACCAACGTACTTCCAGGTTTTCACCCGCAGAGGGCAGCACTCTATTCTCCGTTTTAAATTGGGCCGACCCGGCTCCGTTTCGAGACCCGGCACTCGACTTCCCGGTGTGCGAACGTGATCGTTCCGGTACCCAACCGTGCCCCTTGCCCCACTCTAGCTCCGGCGGTAAAGCGAAGTCGGTCGGTCTCACGGACGCCGAGTTAGCAGGCGGAAAGCGGTGCGCAGCCTT
>NW_027139343.1:165000-172500 GCF_035084215.1 Heptranchias perlo
CCTTTCGGACCTGGTCCCTGTGACTTAATTTCCGCCTTTTGCTCAATCGTTTCCCCATTTATAATTAATTTTAAAAATCTGGTTACTCAGTTCTGGTTTACCAGTTCCCTCTTCGGACTTAGTTTTTGGTTAATCATTTCCGGTTCACCAGTTCCCGTTTTGGACTTAGTCTCTGCGGGCCGTTTCTCATCTTTTGGTTCATCAGTTCCCCTCTTTTAATAATTTTTTGGCTGCTTTCGTTTGATCATTTCCCTGCCTTCTGGGTAACTTTTCCACCTTAGGACTTCATCGCCGCACATTGTTTTCGACTTCTGGTTGATCATTTCACCCCTTTTAATCATTTTTGTAACTTTTGGTTAACCATTTCACCCAGCTTCTGGTTAACCATTTCCCCTTTGGGACTTAGTCTGTGAGCATTCTTTTGGGATTCTGGTTAACCATTTGCCAATTTTTAAAAAATGTTGCCACTTTTGTTTAATGCTTTCTGGTCAACCTTTCCCTCTTTCAGACTTCACCGCGGCACATTGCTTCAGCCTCCTGGTTAATCATTTCACCCCTTTTAATCATTTTTGCAACTTTTGGTTAACCATTTCCCCCAGCTTCTGGTTAACCATTTCCCCTTTGGGACTTGGTCTCTGAGCATTCTTTTGGGATTCTGGTTAATCATTTGCCAATTTTTAAAAAATGTTGCCACTTTTGTTTAATGCTTTCTGGTCAACCTTTCCCTCTTTCAGACTTCACCGCGGCACATTGCTTCAGCCTCCTGGTTAATCATTTCACCCCTTTTAATCATTTTTGCAACTTTTGGTTAACCATTTCCCCCAGCTTCTGGTTAACCATTTCCCCTTTGGGACTTGGTCTCTGAGCATTCTTTTGGGATTCTGGTTAATCATTTGCCACTTTTTTAAAAATGTTGCCACTTTTGTTTAATGCTTTCTGGTCAACCTTTCCCTCTTTCAGACTTCACCGCGGCACATTGCTTCAGCCTCCTGGTTAATCATTTCACCCCTTTTAATCATTTTTGCAACTTTTGGTTAACCATTTCCCCCAGCTTCTGGTTAACCATTTCCCCTTTGGGACTTAGTCTCTGAGCATTCTTTTGGGATTCTGGTTAATCATTTGCCAATTTTTTAAAAATGTTGCCACTTTTGTTTAATGCTTTCTGGTCAACCTTTCCCTCTTTCAGACTTCACCGCGGCACATTGCTTTAGCCTCCTGGTTAATCATTTCACCCCTTTTAATCATTTTTGCAACTTTTGGTTAACCATTTCCCCCAGCTTCTGGTTAACCATTTCCCCTTTGGGACTTAGTCTCTGAGCATTCTTTTGGGATTCTGGTTAATCATTTGCCACTTTTTTAAAAATGTTGCCGCTTTTGTTTAATGCTTTCCCTGCTTTGTGGTCAACCTTTTCCCCTTTAGGACTTCACCGCGGCACATTGCTTCAGCCTCCTGGTTAATCATTTCACCCCTTTTAATCATTTTTGCAACTTTTGGTTAACCATTTCCCCCAGCTTCTGGTTAACCATTTCCCCTTTGGGACTTGGTCTCTGAGCATTCTTTTGGGATTCTGGTTAATCATTTGCCACTTTTTAAAAAATGTTGCCGCTTTTGTTTAATGCTTTCCCTGCTTTCTGGTCAACCTTTTCCCCTTTAGGACTTCACCGCAGCACATTGCTTTAGCCTCCTGGTTAATCATTTCACCCCTTTTAATCATTTTTGCAACTTTTGGTTAACCATTTCCCCCAGCTTCTGGTTAACCATTTCCCCTTTGGGACTTAGTCTCTGAGCATTCTTTTGGGATTCTGGTTAACCATTTGCCAATTTTTTTAAAATGTTGCCACTTTTGTTTAATGCTTTCTGGTCAACCTTTCCCTCTTTCAGACTTCACCGCCGCACATAATTTTCGACTTCTGGTTGATCATTTCACCCCTTTTAATCATTTTTGCAACTTTTGGTTAACCATTTCCCCCAGCTTCTGGTTAACCATTTCCCCTTTGGGACTTAGTCCCTGAGCATTCTTTTGGGATTCTGGTTAATCATTTGCCACTTTTTTAAAAATTTTGCCGCTTTTGTTTAATCGTTTCCCTGCTATGTGGTCAACCTTTTCCCCTTTCAGACTTCATCGCCGCGCATTGTTGTCGACTTCTGGTTAATCATTTTTCCCCTTTAAATCTTTTTTTGCCACTTTTGGTTAACCATTTCACCCAGCTTCTGGTTAACCATTTGCCCCATTTTACTGAATTTTTCCGCTTTGGTTTAATCATTTCCCTGCTTTCTTGTCAACCTTTTCCCCTTTTGGACTTCGCCGCCGCACTTTGCTTTTGCCTTCTGGTTAAACATTTCTCCCCTTTTAATCCTTTTTCCCACTTTTGGTTCACCAGTTCACCCAGCTTCTGGTTCACCATTTCCCCTTTGGGACTTAAGTCTCTGAGCATTCTTTTGGGATTCTGGTTAACCATTTGCCACTTTTTAAAAAATGTTGCTGCTTTTGTTTAATGCTTTCCCTGCTTTCTGGTCAACCTTTTCCTCTTTCCGACTTCATCGCCGCACCTTGTTTACGACATCCGGTTAAACATTTCTCCCCTTTCAATCCTTTTTGCCACTTTTGGTTAAGCAGTTCAACCAGCTTCTGGTTAACCATTTGCCCCTTCTTACTGAATTTTTCTGCTTTTGTTTAATCATTTCCCTGCTTTATGGTCAACCTTTTCCCCTTTAGGACTTCGCCGCCGCACTTTGCTTTCGCCTTCTGGTTAATCATTTCACAACATTTTAATCCTTTTTCCCACTTTTGGTTAAACAGTTCACCCAGCTTCTGGTTAACCATTTGCCCCTTTGGGACTTAAGTCTCTGAGCATTATTTTGGGATTCTGGTTAACCATTTGCCACTTTTTAAAAAATGTTGCCGCTTTTGTTTAATCGTTTCCCTGCTTTCTGGTCAACCTTTTCTCCTTTAGGACTTCGCCGCCGCACTTTGCTTTCGCCTTCTGGTTAATCATTTCACCCCTTTTAATCCTTTTTCCCACTTTTGGTTAAACAGTTCACCCAGCTTCTGGTTAACCATTTGCCCCTTTGGGACTTAAGTCTCTGAGCATTCTTTTGGGATTCTGGTTCACCATTTGTCCCTTTTTAAAAGATATTGCTGCTTCTGTTTAATCCTTTCCCTGCTTTGCGGTCAACCTTTTCCTCTTTCAGACTTCATCGCCGCGCATTGTTTTCGACATCTGGTTCAACATTTCTCCCCTTTTAATCCTCTTTCCCACTTTTGGTTAAGCAGTTCACCCAACTTCTGGTTAACCATTTGCCCCTTTTTACTGAATTTTTCTGCTTTGGTTTAATCATTTCCCTGCTTTATGGTCAACCTTTTCCCCTTTAGGACTTTGACGCGGCACATTGCTTTCGCCTTCTGGTTAATCATTTCACCCCTTTTAATCCTTTTTCCCACTTTTGGTTAAACAGTTCACCCAGCTACTGGTTAACCATTTCCCCTTTGGGACTTAAGTCTCTGAGCATTCTTTTGGGATTCTGGTAAACCATTTGTCCCTTTTTAAAAAATGCTGCTGCTTTTGTTTAATGCTTGCCCTGCTTTGCGGTCGATCATTTCACCCCTTTTAATCCATTTTTGCCACTTTGGGTTAAACAGTTCACACAACTTCTGGTTCACCATTTCACATTTCGGAACTTTTATTCCCACCATTACTTTGGGCTTCTGGTTCATCATTTCACGCTGTTTTACAAATCTTTGCCGCTTCACTTTTAATCCACAAACCGTGGCTCGCTTTCGGGTGGGGGGGGGGTAGCGGGTTTGGGCCGGGCACTCGACATCCCGGTGTGCGACCGGGTTCGTTCTGGTACCGCTCGGTGCCCCTCGTCCTGCTCTTGCCGCGGAAGCAAACCAGACGACCGTCGGTCTCACGCCCGAGGGGAGAGGAGGCGGAAAGCGGTTTGCAGCCTTTCGCTGTACCTCCGGCGGGCAGCGCCGCACCTCCGAGTGCTCGGTACCGTTCGCTGCGCCTCGTCCGGCCGCACGCAGCGAGCCAAACCCGGAGGAAATCGGCCTGTGCCTTCTCGAGATATGGGCCTCCGGGTGGGACGGACAAACCGGGGCCCCGAGCTCGCTTTCGGCGGCCCGGCACTCGACTTCCCGGTGTCCGAACGTGATCCTTCCGGTACCCTTCGGTGCCCCTTGCCCGACTCCAGCTCCCGTGCTGAAGCGGAGTCGGTCGGCCTGACGGCCGCCGAGTTAGCCAGCGGAAAGCGGTGCGCAGCCTTTCGCTTGCAGCTCCGGCGGGCAGCGCCGCACCTCCGGCTGCTCAGTGCCGTCCGCTGCTCCCCTTCCGGCTGCACGCAGCGAACCATACCCGGAGGAAATCGGCCTCGGCCTTCCGGAGATATGGGCCTGCGAGTGGGACCAATAAATCGGTGCACATTTCCGGCTCGGTTTCCGGCCTCGGCACTATCAGTTCACGCCGTCCGACCGACGTCGTTCTGGCACGGTTCCGTTGCTCCTTGATCCGGTCCAGCCACGGTAATCAGCCGAAGATGGTGGGGGGGGGACACATTGCCCGCCGAGTTAGCCGGAGGAAATCGGCCTCGGACTTCCTCAGATATCAGCCTCCGGGTGGGACAGACAAACCGGGGACCCGAGCACGCTTTCGGCGGCCCGCTGGTCGACTTCCCGGTGTGCGACCGGGTTCGTTCCGGTACCGTTCGCTGCCCCTCGTCCTGCTCTAGCCGCGGAGACAAACCCGACGACCGTCGGTCTCACGCCCGCGGAGGGAGGTGGCGGAAAGTGGTTTGCAGCCTTTCGCTGTACCTCCGGCGGGCAGCGCCCGACCTCCGAGTGCTCGGTACCGTCCGCTGCGCCTGGTCCTGCCGCACACAACGAGCCATACCCGGTGGAAATCGGCCTGTGCCTTCCAGAGATATGGGCCTCCGGGTGGGACGGACAAACCGGGGCCCCGTGCTCGCTTTCGGCGGCCCGCTAGTCGACTTCCCGGTGTGCGACCGGGTTCCTTCCGGTACCGTTCGCTGCCCCTCGTCCTGCTCTAGCCGCGGAAACAAACCCGACGACCGTCGGTCTCACGCCCGCGGAGGGAGGCGGCGGAAAGTGGTTTGCAGCCTTTCGCTGTACCTCCGGCGGGCAGCGCCCGACCTCCGAGTGCTCGGTACCGTCCGCTGCGCCTGGTCCGGCCGCACGCAACGAGCCATACCCGGAGGAAATCGGCCTGTGCCTTCCGGAGATATGGGCCTCCGGGTGGGACGGACAAACCGGGACCCCGTGCTCGCTTTCGGCGGCCCGGCACTCGACTTCCCGGTGTGCGAACGTCATCCTTCCGGTACCCAACCGTGCCCCTTGCCCCACTCTAGCTCCGGTGCTAAAGCGGAGTCGGTCGGTCTCACGGACGCCGAGTTACCAGGCGGAAAGCGGTGCGCAGCCTTTCGCTGTCACTCCGGCGGGCTGCACCGCATCTCCGAGTGCTCGGTACCGTACGCTGCGCCGCCTCCTGCCGCACGCAACGAGCCAGACCCGGAGGAAATCGGCCTCGGCGTTCCGGAGTTATCCGCCTCCGAGTGGGCCTGACCAAGCGGGGTGAACTGGAAATCATTAACCAACGTACTTCCAGGTTTTCACCCGCAGAGGGCAGCACTCTCTTCTCCGTTTTAAACTGGGCCGACCCGGCTCCGTTTCGAGACCCGGCACTCGACTTCCCGGTGTGCGACCGGGTTCGTTCCGGTACCGTTCGCTGCCCCTCGTCCTGCTCTAGCCGCGGAACCAAACCCGACGACCGTCGGTCTCACGCCCGCGGAGGGAGGCGGCGGAAAGTGGTTTGCAGCCTTTCGCTGTACCTCCGGCGGGCAGCGCCCGACCTCCGAGTGCTCGGTACCGTCCGCTGCGCCTGGTCCTGCCGCACACAACGAGCCATACCCGGTGGAAATCGGCCTGTGCCTTCCAGAGATATGGGCCTCCGGGTGGGACGGACAAACCGGGGCCCCGTGCTCGCTTTCGGCGGCCCGCTAGTCGACTTCCCGGTGTGCGACCGGGTTCGTTCCGGTACCGTTCGCTGCCCCTCGTCCTGCTCTAGCCGGGGAAACAAACCCGACGACCGTCGGTCTCACGCCCGCGGAGGGAGGCGGCGGAAAGTGGTTTGCAGCCTTTCGCTGTACCTCCGGCGGGCAGCGCCCGACCTCCGAGTGCTCGGTACCATCCGCTGCGCCTGGTCCGGCCGCACACAACGAGCCATACCCGGTGGAAATCGGCCTGTGCCTTCCGGAGATATGGGCCTCCGGGTGGGACGGACAAACCGGGGCCCCGAGCGGTGGCACCCTGCTCGCTTTCGGCGGCCCGGCACTCGACTTCCCGGTGTGCGAACGTCATCGTTCCGGTACCCTTCGGTGCCCCTTGCCCCACTCTAGCTCCGGTGCTAAAGCGGAGTCGGTCGGTCTCACGGACGCCGAGTTAGCAGGCGGAAAGCGGTGCGCAGCCTTTCGCTGTCACTCCGGCGGGCAGCACCGCACCTCCGAGTGCTCGGTACCGTACGCTGCGCCGCCTCCTGCCGCACGCAACGAGCCATACCCGCAGGAAATCGGCCTCGGCGTTCCGGAGTTATCCGCCTCCGAGTGGGCCTGACCAAGCGGGGTGAACTGGAAATCATTAACCAACGTACTTCCAGGTTTTCACCCGCAGAGGGCAGCACTCTCTTCTCCGTTTTAAACTGGGCCGACCCGGCTCCGTTTCGAGACCCGGCACTCGACTTCCCGGTGTGCGACCGGGTTCGTTCCGGTACCGTTCGCTGCCCCTCGTCCTGCTCGAGCCGCGGAACCAAACCCGATGACCGTCGGTCTCACGCCCGCGGAGGGTGGCGGCGGAAAGTGGTTTGCAGCCTTTCGCTGTACCTCCGGCGGGCAGCGCCGGACCTCCGAGTGCTCGGTACCGTCCGCTGCGCCTGGTCCGGCCGCACACAACGAGCCATACCCGGAGGAAATCGGCCTGTGCCTTCCGGAGATATGGGCCTCCGGGTGGGACGGACAAACCGGGGCCCCGAGCGGTGGCACCCTACTCGCTTTCAGCGGCCCGGCACTCGACTTCCCGGTGTGCGAACGTGATCGTTCCGGTACCCAACGGTGCCCCTTGCCCCACTCTAGCTCCGGCGGTAAAGCGGAGTCGGTCGGTCTCACAGACGCCGAGTTACCAGGCGGAAAGCGGTGCGCAGCCTTTCGCTGTCACTCCGGCGGGCAGCGCCGCACCTCCGAGTGCTCGGTACCGTCCGCTGCGCCTGGTCCGGCCGCACACAACGAGCCATACCCGGTGGAAATCGGCCTGTGCCTTCCGGAGATATGGGCCTCCGGGTGGGACGGACAAACCGGGGCCCCGAGCTCGCTTTCGGCGGCCCGCTAGTCGACTTCCCGGTGTGCGAACGTCATCCTTCCGGTACTCAACCGTGCCCCTTGCCCCACTCTAGCTCCGGCGGTAAAGCGGAGTCGGTCGGTCTCACGGACGC
>NW_027139343.1:185000-192500 GCF_035084215.1 Heptranchias perlo
ATTAACCTGTGCTCGGACTTTTTGTGCCACAAGTGCAAGGGACCGTTTGCCGGCAGCTACTCGCACCCCCCCGCCCAGGGGGGGAATCCTCTGACCGGAGATCCGAAACGCCGGCCGAATCCATCCCCGTCGGACTTCCGAAGGGGTTCCCTCGACCGACTGACTTCCGAACTCCTTTCTGGGCTTAAACGGGTGGAATTCGGACCCTCTCGCAAGGGAGCCGAAGCCCGCCAGCCCCGGGAGGCCTCGGGGCCGCCGTTTTCAAGCCCGACCAAAAAACCCGAAAAATGGGGAAAAATGGGAAAAATTCCCACTCCCAAAAGGCTTAAAAGTCGGTTGGGCGGCAGCCCGGGTCGGTCTCTGCAGACCTGGAGGCGCTGGACACAAGTCTGGTAAACAGGCTAAGTCTCGACATGCCACCTCTTACTATCCTGCAGGTACCCCGCCAATCCCCCCGGAACCGGCTGGCAATTGGCGAATCAGCGGGACGAATTTGAATTCGTGACCGACTTTCTGACACCGAATCGCCGCAAACGCGTTTCGATTTTTCGGCTTCGGTACCTCCCATCAGACTTTGACTGGCCATATCTCCGGACTCACGTGTCGCAGCCGGGACCTTCAGGCACCGTTCGACGCGTCTACCCCTGCCCCGTCGAATGGCGCCCCTCGCGGTGTGGTCCGATTTCCGCATTTTGGTCAGATTTGCCTCCAAAATTTTCAGATTGAGTTGACGAATGCCCCCTACGGGGTAACCTCTTGCCCTTTCGGACCTGGTCCCTGTGACTTAATTTCCGCCTTTTGCTCAATCGTTTCCCCATTTATAATTAATTTTAAAAATCTGGTTACTCAGTTCTGGTTTACCAGTTCCCTCTTCGGACTTAGTTTTTGGTTAATCATTTCCGGTTCACCAGTTCCCGTTTTGGACTTAGTCTCTGCGGGCCGTTTCTCATCTTTTGGTTCATCAGTTCCCCTCTTTTAATAATTTTTTGGCTGCTTTCGTTTGATCATTTCCCTGCCTTCTGGGTAACTTTTCCACCTTAGGACTTCATCGCCGCACATTGTTTTCGACTTCTGGTTGATCATTTCACCCCTTTTAATCATTTTTGTAACTTTTGGTTAACCATTTCACCCAGCTTCTGGTTAACCATTTCCCCTTTGGGACTTAGTCTGTGAGCATTCTTTTGGGATTCTGGTTAACCATTTGCCAATTTTTAAAAAATGTTGCCACTTTTGTTTAATGCTTTCTGGTCAACCTTTCCCTCTTTCAGACTTCACCGCGGCACATTGCTTCAGCCTCCTGGTTAATCATTTCACCCCTTTTAATCATTTTTGCAACTTTTGGTTAACCATTTCCCCCAGCTTCTGGTTAACCATTTCCCCTTTGGGACTTGGTCTCTGAGCATTCTTTTGGGATTCTGGTTAATCATTTGCCAATTTTTAAAAAATGTTGCCACTTTTGTTTAATGCTTTCTGGTCAACCTTTCCCTCTTTCAGACTTCACCGCGGCACATTGCTTCAGCCTCCTGGTTAATCATTTCACCCCTTTTAATCATTTTTGCAACTTTTGGTTAACCATTTCCCCCAGCTTCTGGTTAACCATTTCCCCTTTGGGACTTGGTCTCTGAGCATTCTTTTGGGATTCTGGTTAATCATTTGCCACTTTTTTAAAAATGTTGCCACTTTTGTTTAATGCTTTCTGGTCAACCTTTCCCTCTTTCAGACTTCACCGCGGCACATTGCTTCAGCCTCCTGGTTAATCATTTCACCCCTTTTAATCATTTTTGCAACTTTTGGTTAACCATTTCCCCCAGCTTCTGGTTAACCATTTCCCCTTTGGGACTTAGTCTCTGAGCATTCTTTTGGGATTCTGGTTAATCATTTGCCAATTTTTTAAAAATGTTGCCACTTTTGTTTAATGCTTTCTGGTCAACCTTTCCCTCTTTCAGACTTCACCGCGGCACATTGCTTTAGCCTCCTGGTTAATCATTTCACCCCTTTTAATCATTTTTGCAACTTTTGGTTAACCATTTCCCCCAGCTTCTGGTTAACCATTTCCCCTTTGGGACTTAGTCTCTGAGCATTCTTTTGGGATTCTGGTTAATCATTTGCCACTTTTTTAAAAATGTTGCCGCTTTTGTTTAATGCTTTCCCTGCTTTGTGGTCAACCTTTTCCCCTTTAGGACTTCACCGCGGCACATTGCTTCAGCCTCCTGGTTAATCATTTCACCCCTTTTAATCATTTTTGCAACTTTTGGTTAACCATTTCCCCCAGCTTCTGGTTAACCATTTCCCCTTTGGGACTTGGTCTCTGAGCATTCTTTTGGGATTCTGGTTAATCATTTGCCACTTTTTAAAAAATGTTGCCGCTTTTGTTTAATGCTTTCCCTGCTTTCTGGTCAACCTTTTCCCCTTTAGGACTTCACCGCAGCACATTGCTTTAGCCTCCTGGTTAATCATTTCACCCCTTTTAATCATTTTTGCAACTTTTGGTTAACCATTTCCCCCAGCTTCTGGTTAACCATTTCCCCTTTGGGACTTAGTCTCTGAGCATTCTTTTGGGATTCTGGTTAACCATTTGCCAATTTTTTTAAAATGTTGCCACTTTTGTTTAATGCTTTCTGGTCAACCTTTCCCTCTTTCAGACTTCACCGCCGCACATAATTTTCGACTTCTGGTTGATCATTTCACCCCTTTTAATCATTTTTGCAACTTTTGGTTAACCATTTCCCCCAGCTTCTGGTTAACCATTTCCCCTTTGGGACTTAGTCCCTGAGCATTCTTTTGGGATTCTGGTTAATCATTTGCCACTTTTTTAAAAATTTTGCCGCTTTTGTTTAATCGTTTCCCTGCTATGTGGTCAACCTTTTCCCCTTTCAGACTTCATCGCCGCGCATTGTTGTCGACTTCTGGTTAATCATTTTTCCCCTTTAAATCTTTTTTTGCCACTTTTGGTTAACCATTTCACCCAGCTTCTGGTTAACCATTTGCCCCATTTTACTGAATTTTTCCGCTTTGGTTTAATCATTTCCCTGCTTTCTTGTCAACCTTTTCCCCTTTTGGACTTCGCCGCCGCACTTTGCTTTTGCCTTCTGGTTAAACATTTCTCCCCTTTTAATCCTTTTTCCCACTTTTGGTTCACCAGTTCACCCAGCTTCTGGTTCACCATTTCCCCTTTGGGACTTAAGTCTCTGAGCATTCTTTTGGGATTCTGGTTAACCATTTGCCACTTTTTAAAAAATGTTGCTGCTTTTGTTTAATGCTTTCCCTGCTTTCTGGTCAACCTTTTCCTCTTTCCGACTTCATCGCCGCACCTTGTTTACGACATCCGGTTAAACATTTCTCCCCTTTCAATCCTTTTTGCCACTTTTGGTTAAGCAGTTCAACCAGCTTCTGGTTAACCATTTGCCCCTTCTTACTGAATTTTTCTGCTTTTGTTTAATCATTTCCCTGCTTTATGGTCAACCTTTTCCCCTTTAGGACTTCGCCGCCGCACTTTGCTTTCGCCTTCTGGTTAATCATTTCACAACATTTTAATCCTTTTTCCCACTTTTGGTTAAACAGTTCACCCAGCTTCTGGTTAACCATTTGCCCCTTTGGGACTTAAGTCTCTGAGCATTATTTTGGGATTCTGGTTAACCATTTGCCACTTTTTAAAAAATGTTGCCGCTTTTGTTTAATCGTTTCCCTGCTTTCTGGTCAACCTTTTCTCCTTTAGGACTTCGCCGCCGCACTTTGCTTTCGCCTTCTGGTTAATCATTTCACCCCTTTTAATCCTTTTTCCCACTTTTGGTTAAACAGTTCACCCAGCTTCTGGTTAACCATTTGCCCCTTTGGGACTTAAGTCTCTGAGCATTCTTTTGGGATTCTGGTTCACCATTTGTCCCTTTTTAAAAGATATTGCTGCTTCTGTTTAATCCTTTCCCTGCTTTGCGGTCAACCTTTTCCTCTTTCAGACTTCATCGCCGCGCATTGTTTTCGACATCTGGTTCAACATTTCTCCCCTTTTAATCCTCTTTCCCACTTTTGGTTAAGCAGTTCACCCAACTTCTGGTTAACCATTTGCCCCTTTTTACTGAATTTTTCTGCTTTGGTTTAATCATTTCCCTGCTTTATGGTCAACCTTTTCCCCTTTAGGACTTTGACGCGGCACATTGCTTTCGCCTTCTGGTTAATCATTTCACCCCTTTTAATCCTTTTTCCCACTTTTGGTTAAACAGTTCACCCAGCTACTGGTTAACCATTTCCCCTTTGGCACTTAAGTCTCTGAGCATTCTTTTGGGATTCTGGTAAACCATTTGTCCCTTTTTAAAAAATGCTGCTGCTTTTGTTTAATGCTTGCCCTGCTTTGCGGTCGATCATTTCACCCCTTTTAATCCATTTTTGCCACTTTGGGTTAAACAGTTCACACAACTTCTGGTTCACCATTTCACATTTCGGAACTTTTATTCCCACCATTACTTTGGGCTTCTGGTTCATCATTTCACGCTGTTTTACAAATCTTTGCCGCTTCACTTTTAATCCACAAACCGTGGCTCGCTTTCGGGTGGGGGGGGGGTAGCGGGTTTGGGCCGGGCACTCGACATCCCGGTGTGCGACCGGGTTCGTTCTGGTACCGCTCGGTGCCCCTCGTCCTGCTCTTGCCGCGGAAGCAAACCAGACGACCGTCGGTCTCACGCCCGAGGGGAGAGGAGGCGGAAAGCGGTTTGCAGCCTTTCGCTGTACCTCCGGCGGGCAGCGCCGCACCTCCGAGTGCTCGGTACCGTTCGCTGCGCCTCGTCCGGCCGCACGCAGCGAGCCAAACCCGGAGGAAATCGGCCTGTGCCTTCTCGAGATATGGGCCTCCGGGTGGGACGGACAAACCGGGGCCCCGAGCTCGCTTTCGGCGGCCCGGCACTCGACTTCCCGGTGTCCGAACGTGATCCTTCCGGTACCCTTCGGTGCCCCTTGCCCGACTCCAGCTCCCGTGCTGAAGCGGAGTCGGTCGGCCTGACGGCCGCCGAGTTAGCCAGCGGAAAGCGGTGCGCAGCCTTTCGCTTGCAGCTCCGGCGGGCAGCGCCGCACCTCCGGCTGCTCAGTGCCGTCCGCTGCTCCCCTTCCGGCTGCACGCAGCGAACCATACCCGGAGGAAATCGGCCTCGGCCTTCCGGAGATATGGGCCTGCGAGTGGGACCAATAAATCGGTGCACATTTCCGGCTCGGTTTCCGGCCTCGGCACTATCAGTTCACGCCGTCCGACCGACGTCGTTCTGGCACGGTTCCGTTGCTCCTTGATCCGGTCCAGCCACGGTAATCAGCCGAAGATGGTGGGGGGGGGACACATTGCCCGCCGAGTTAGCCGGAGGAAATCGGCCTCGGACTTCCTCAGATATCAGCCTCCGGGTGGGACAGACAAACCGGGGACCCGAGCACGCTTTCGGCGGCCCGCTGGTCGACTTCCCGGTGTGCGACCGGGTTCGTTCCGGTACCGTTCGCTGCCCCTCGTCCTGCTCTAGCCGCGGAGACAAACCCGACGACCGTCGGTCTCACGCCCGCGGAGGGAGGTGGCGGAAAGTGGTTTGCAGCCTTTCGCTGTACCTCCGGCGGGCAGCGCCCGACCTCCGAGTGCTCGGTACCGTCCGCTGCGCCTGGTCCTGCCGCACACAACGAGCCATACCCGGTGGAAATCGGCCTGTGCCTTCCAGAGATATGGGCCTCCGGGTGGGACGGACAAACCGGGGCCCCGTGCTCGCTTTCGGCGGCCCGCTAGTCGACTTCCCGGTGTGCGACCGGGTTCCTTCCGGTACCGTTCGCTGCCCCTCGTCCTGCTCTAGCCGCGGAAACAAACCCGACGACCGTCGGTCTCACGCCCGCGGAGGGAGGCGGCGGAAAGTGGTTTGCAGCCTTTCGCTGTACCTCCGGCGGGCAGCGCCCGACCTCCGAGTGCTCGGTACCGTCCGCTGCGCCTGGTCCGGCCGCACGCAACGAGCCATACCCGGAGGAAATCGGCCTGTGCCTTCCGGAGATATGGGCCTCCGGGTGGGACGGACAAACCGGGGCCCCGAGCGGTGGCACCCTGCTCGCTTTCGGCGGCCCGGCACTCGACTTCCCGGTGTGCGAACGTCATCGTTCCGGTACCCTTCGGTGCCCCTTGCCCCACTCTAGCTCCGGTGCTAAAGCGGAGTCGGTCGGTCTCACGGACGCCGAGTTAGCAGGCGGAAAGGGGTGCGCAGCCTTTCGCTGTCACTCCGGCGGGCAGCACCGCACCTCCGAGTGCTCGGTACCGAACGCTGCGCCTCCTCCTGCCGCACGCAACGAGCCATACCCGGAGGAAATCGGCCTCGGCGTTCCGGAGTTATCCGCCTCCGAGTGGGCCTGACCAAGCGGGGTGAACTGGAAATCATTAACCAACGTACTTCCATGTTTTCACCCGCAGAGGGCAGCACTCTCTTCTCCGTTTTAAACTGGGCCGACCCGGCTCCGTTTCGAGACCCGGCACTCGACTTCCCGGTGTGCGACCGGGTTCGTTCCGGTACCGTTCGCTGCCCCTCGTCCTGCTCTAGCCGCGGAACTAAACCCGACGACCGTCGGTCTCACGCCCGCGGAGGGAGGCGGCGGAAAGTGGTTTGCAGCCTTTCGCTGTACCTCCGGCGGGCAGCGCCCGACCTCCGAGTGCTCGGTACCGTCCGCTGCGCCTGGTCCGGCCGCACACAACGAGCCATACCCGGTGGAAATCGGCCTGTGCCTTCCGGAGATATGGGCCTCCGGGTGGGACGGACAAACCGGGGCCCCGAGCTCGCTTTCGGCGGCCCGCTAGTCGACTTCCCGGTGTGCGAACGTCATCCTTCCGGTACTCAACCGTGCCCCTTGCCCCACTCTAGCTCCGGCGGTAAAGCGGAGTCGGTCGGTCTCACGGACGCCGAGTTAGCAGGCGGAAAGCGGTGCGCAGCCTTTCGCTGTCACTCCGGCGGGCAGCATCGCACCTCCCAGTGCTCGGTACCGTCCGCTGCGCCTGGTCCGGCCGCACACAACGAGCCATACCCGGAGGAAATCGGCCTGTGCCTTCCGGAGATATGGGCCTCCGGGTGGGACGGACAAACCGGGGCCCCGAGCGGTGGCACCCTGCTCGCTTTCAGCGGCCCGTCACTCGACTTCCCGGTATGCGAACGTGATCGTTCCGGTACCCTTCGGTGCCCCTTGCCCCACTCTAGCTCCGGTGCTAAAGCGGAGTCGGTCGGTCTCACGGACGCCGAGTTACCAGGCGGAAAGCGGTGCGCAGCCTTTCGCTGTCACTCCGGCGGGCAGCACCGCATCTCCGAGTGCTCGGTACCGTACGCTGCGCCGCCTCCTGCCGCACGCAACGAGCCATACCCGGAGGAAATCGGCCTCGGCGTTCCGGAGTTATCCGCCTCCGAGTGGGCCTGACCAAGCGGGGTGAACTGGAAATCATTAACCAACGTACTTCCAGGTTTTCACCCGCAGAGGGCAGCACTCTATTCTCCGTTTTAAATTGGGCCGACCCGG
>NW_027139343.1:205000-212500 GCF_035084215.1 Heptranchias perlo
TGTCGCAGCCGGGACCTTCAGGCACCGTTCGACGCGTCTACCCCTGCCCCGTCGAATGGCGCCCCTCGCGGTGTGGTCCGATTTCCGCATTTTGGTCAGATTTGCCTCCAAAATTTTCAGATTGAGTTGACGAATGCCCCCTACGGGGTAACCTCTTGCCCTTTCGGACCTGGTCCCTGTGACTTAATTTCCGCCTTTTGCTCAATCGTTTCCCCATTTATAATTAATTTTAAAAATCTGGTTACTCAGTTCTGGTTTACCAGTTCCCTCTTCGGACTTAGTTTTTGGTTAATCATTTCCGGTTCACCAGTTCCCGTTTTGGACTTAGTCTCTGCGGGCCGTTTCTCATCTTTTGGTTCATCAGTTCCCCTCTTTTAATAATTTTTTGGCTGCTTTCGTTTGATCATTTCCCTGCCTTCTGGGTAACTTTTCCACCTTAGGACTTCATCGCCGCACATTGTTTTCGACTTCTGGTTGATCATTTCACCCCTTTTAATCATTTTTGTAACTTTTGGTTAACCATTTCACCCAGCTTCTGGTTAACCATTTCCCCTTTGGGACTTAGTCTGTGAGCATTCTTTTGGGATTCTGGTTAACCATTTGCCAATTTTTAAAAAATGTTGCCACTTTTGTTTAATGCTTTCTGGTCAACCTTTCCCTCTTTCAGACTTCACCGCGGCACATTGCTTCAGCCTCCTGGTTAATCATTTCACCCCTTTTAATCATTTTTGCAACTTTTGGTTAACCATTTCCCCCAGCTTCTGGTTAACCATTTCCCCTTTGGGACTTGGTCTCTGAGCATTCTTTTGGGATTCTGGTTAATCATTTGCCAATTTTTAAAAAATGTTGCCACTTTTGTTTAATGCTTTCTGGTCAACCTTTCCCTCTTTCAGACTTCACCGCGGCACATTGCTTCAGCCTCCTGGTTAATCATTTCACCCCTTTTAATCATTTTTGCAACTTTTGGTTAACCATTTCCCCCAGCTTCTGGTTAACCATTTCCCCTTTGGGACTTGGTCTCTGAGCATTCTTTTGGGATTCTGGTTAATCATTTGCCACTTTTTTAAAAATGTTGCCACTTTTGTTTAATGCTTTCTGGTCAACCTTTCCCTCTTTCAGACTTCACCGCGGCACATTGCTTCAGCCTCCTGGTTAATCATTTCACCCCTTTTAATCATTTTTGCAACTTTTGGTTAACCATTTCCCCCAGCTTCTGGTTAACCATTTCCCCTTTGGGACTTAGTCTCTGAGCATTCTTTTGGGATTCTGGTTAATCATTTGCCAATTTTTTAAAAATGTTGCCACTTTTGTTTAATGCTTTCTGGTCAACCTTTCCCTCTTTCAGACTTCACCGCGGCACATTGCTTTAGCCTCCTGGTTAATCATTTCACCCCTTTTAATCATTTTTGCAACTTTTGGTTAACCATTTCCCCCAGCTTCTGGTTAACCATTTCCCCTTTGGGACTTAGTCTCTGAGCATTCTTTTGGGATTCTGGTTAATCATTTGCCACTTTTTTAAAAATGTTGCCGCTTTTGTTTAATGCTTTCCCTGCTTTGTGGTCAACCTTTTCCCCTTTAGGACTTCACCGCGGCACATTGCTTCAGCCTCCTGGTTAATCATTTCACCCCTTTTAATCATTTTTGCAACTTTTGGTTAACCATTTCCCCCAGCTTCTGGTTAACCATTTCCCCTTTGGGACTTGGTCTCTGAGCATTCTTTTGGGATTCTGGTTAATCATTTGCCACTTTTTAAAAAATGTTGCCGCTTTTGTTTAATGCTTTCCCTGCTTTCTGGTCAACCTTTTCCCCTTTAGGACTTCACCGCAGCACATTGCTTTAGCCTCCTGGTTAATCATTTCACCCCTTTTAATCATTTTTGCAACTTTTGGTTAACCATTTCCCCCAGCTTCTGGTTAACCATTTCCCCTTTGGGACTTAGTCTCTGAGCATTCTTTTGGGATTCTGGTTAACCATTTGCCAATTTTTTTAAAATGTTGCCACTTTTGTTTAATGCTTTCTGGTCAACCTTTCCCTCTTTCAGACTTCACCGCCGCACATAATTTTCGACTTCTGGTTGATCATTTCACCCCTTTTAATCATTTTTGCAACTTTTGGTTAACCATTTCCCCCAGCTTCTGGTTAACCATTTCCCCTTTGGGACTTAGTCCCTGAGCATTCTTTTGGGATTCTGGTTAATCATTTGCCACTTTTTTAAAAATTTTGCCGCTTTTGTTTAATCGTTTCCCTGCTATGTGGTCAACCTTTTCCCCTTTCAGACTTCATCGCCGCGCATTGTTGTCGACTTCTGGTTAATCATTTTTCCCCTTTAAATCTTTTTTTGCCACTTTTGGTTAACCATTTCACCCAGCTTCTGGTTAACCATTTGCCCCATTTTACTGAATTTTTCCGCTTTGGTTTAATCATTTCCCTGCTTTCTTGTCAACCTTTTCCCCTTTTGGACTTCGCCGCCGCACTTTGCTTTTGCCTTCTGGTTAAACATTTCTCCCCTTTTAATCCTTTTTCCCACTTTTGGTTCACCAGTTCACCCAGCTTCTGGTTCACCATTTCCCCTTTGGGACTTAAGTCTCTGAGCATTCTTTTGGGATTCTGGTTAACCATTTGCCACTTTTTAAAAAATGTTGCTGCTTTTGTTTAATGCTTTCCCTGCTTTCTGGTCAACCTTTTCCTCTTTCCGACTTCATCGCCGCACCTTGTTTACGACATCCGGTTAAACATTTCTCCCCTTTCAATCCTTTTTGCCACTTTTGGTTAAGCAGTTCAACCAGCTTCTGGTTAACCATTTGCCCCTTCTTACTGAATTTTTCTGCTTTTGTTTAATCATTTCCCTGCTTTATGGTCAACCTTTTCCCCTTTAGGACTTCGCCGCCGCACTTTGCTTTCGCCTTCTGGTTAATCATTTCACAACATTTTAATCCTTTTTCCCACTTTTGGTTAAACAGTTCACCCAGCTTCTGGTTAACCATTTGCCCCTTTGGGACTTAAGTCTCTGAGCATTATTTTGGGATTCTGGTTAACCATTTGCCACTTTTTAAAAAATGTTGCCGCTTTTGTTTAATCGTTTCCCTGCTTTCTGGTCAACCTTTTCTCCTTTAGGACTTCGCCGCCGCACTTTGCTTTCGCCTTCTGGTTAATCATTTCACCCCTTTTAATCCTTTTTCCCACTTTTGGTTAAACAGTTCACCCAGCTTCTGGTTAACCATTTGCCCCTTTGGGACTTAAGTCTCTGAGCATTCTTTTGGGATTCTGGTTCACCATTTGTCCCTTTTTAAAAGATATTGCTGCTTCTGTTTAATCCTTTCCCTGCTTTGCGGTCAACCTTTTCCTCTTTCAGACTTCATCGCCGCGCATTGTTTTCGACATCTGGTTCAACATTTCTCCCCTTTTAATCCTCTTTCCCACTTTTGGTTAAGCAGTTCACCCAACTTCTGGTTAACCATTTGCCCCTTTTTACTGAATTTTTCTGCTTTGGTTTAATCATTTCCCTGCTTTATGGTCAACCTTTTCCCCTTTAGGACTTTGACGCGGCACATTGCTTTCGCCTTCTGGTTAATCATTTCACCCCTTTTAATCCTTTTTCCCACTTTTGGTTAAACAGTTCACCCAGCTACTGGTTAACCATTTCCCCTTTGGCACTTAAGTCTCTGAGCATTCTTTTGGGATTCTGGTAAACCATTTGTCCCTTTTTAAAAAATGCTGCTGCTTTTGTTTAATGCTTGCCCTGCTTTGCGGTCGATCATTTCACCCCTTTTAATCCATTTTTGCCACTTTGGGTTAAACAGTTCACACAACTTCTGGTTCACCATTTCACATTTCGGAACTTTTATTCCCACCATTACTTTGGGCTTCTGGTTCATCATTTCACGCTGTTTTACAAATCTTTGCCGCTTCACTTTTAATCCACAAACCGTGGCTCGCTTTCGGGTGGGGGGGGGGTAGCGGGTTTGGGCCGGGCACTCGACATCCCGGTGTGCGACCGGGTTCGTTCTGGTACCGCTCGGTGCCCCTCGTCCTGCTCTTGCCGCGGAAGCAAACCAGACGACCGTCGGTCTCACGCCCGAGGGGAGAGGAGGCGGAAAGCGGTTTGCAGCCTTTCGCTGTACCTCCGGCGGGCAGCGCCGCACCTCCGAGTGCTCGGTACCGTTCGCTGCGCCTCGTCCGGCCGCACGCAGCGAGCCAAACCCGGAGGAAATCGGCCTGTGCCTTCTCGAGATATGGGCCTCCGGGTGGGACGGACAAACCGGGGCCCCGAGCTCGCTTTCGGCGGCCCGGCACTCGACTTCCCGGTGTCCGAACGTGATCCTTCCGGTACCCTTCGGTGCCCCTTGCCCGACTCCAGCTCCCGTGCTGAAGCGGAGTCGGTCGGCCTGACGGCCGCCGAGTTAGCCAGCGGAAAGCGGTGCGCAGCCTTTCGCTTGCAGCTCCGGCGGGCAGCGCCGCACCTCCGGCTGCTCAGTGCCGTCCGCTGCTCCCCTTCCGGCTGCACGCAGCGAACCATACCCGGAGGAAATCGGCCTCGGCCTTCCGGAGATATGGGCCTGCGAGTGGGACCAATAAATCGGTGCACATTTCCGGCTCGGTTTCCGGCCTCGGCACTATCAGTTCACGCCGTCCGACCGACGTCGTTCTGGCACGGTTCCGTTGCTCCTTGATCCGGTCCAGCCACGGTAATCAGCCGAAGATGGTGGGGGGGGGACACATTGCCCGCCGAGTTAGCCGGAGGAAATCGGCCTCGGACTTCCTCAGATATCAGCCTCCGGGTGGGACAGACAAACCGGGGACCCGAGCACGCTTTCGGCGGCCCGCTGGTCGACTTCCCGGTGTGCGACCGGGTTCGTTCCGGTACCGTTCGCTGCCCCTCGTCCTGCTCTAGCCGCGGAGACAAACCCGACGACCGTCGGTCTCACGCCCGCGGAGGGAGGTGGCGGAAAGTGGTTTGCAGCCTTTCGCTGTACCTCCGGCGGGCAGCGCCCGACCTCCGAGTGCTCGGTACCGTCCGCTGCGCCTGGTCCTGCCGCACACAACGAGCCATACCCGGTGGAAATCGGCCTGTGCCTTCCAGAGATATGGGCCTCCGGGTGGGACGGACAAACCGGGGCCCCGTGCTCGCTTTCGGCGGCCCGCTAGTCGACTTCCCGGTGTGCGACCGGGTTCCTTCCGGTACCGTTCGCTGCCCCTCGTCCTGCTCTAGCCGCGGAAACAAACCCGACGACCGTCGGTCTCACGCCCGCGGAGGGAGGCGGCGGAAAGTGGTTTGCAGCCTTTCGCTGTACCTCCGGCGGGCAGCGCCCGACCTCCGAGTGCTCGGTACCGTCCGCTGCGCCTGGTCCGGCCGCACGCAACGAGCCATACCCGGAGGAAATCGGCCTGTGCCTTCCGGAGATATGGGCCTCCGGGTGGGACGGACAAACCGGGGCCCCGAGCGGTGGCACCCTGCTCGCTTTCGGCGGCCCGGCACTCGACTTCCCGGTGTGCGAACGTCATCGTTCCGGTACCCTTCGGTGCCCCTTGCCCCACTCTAGCTCCGGTGCTAAAGCGGAGTCGGTCGGTCTCACGGACGCCGAGTTAGCAGGCGGAAAGGGGTGCGCAGCCTTTCGCTGTCACTCCGGCGGGCAGCACCGCACCTCCGAGTGCTCGGTACCGAACGCTGCGCCTCCTCCTGCCGCACGCAACGAGCCATACCCGGAGGAAATCGGCCTCGGCGTTCCGGAGTTATCCGCCTCCGAGTGGGCCTGACCAAGCGGGGTGAACTGGAAATCATTAACCAACGTACTTCCATGTTTTCACCCGCAGAGGGCAGCACTCTCTTCTCCGTTTTAAACTGGGCCGACCCGGCTCCGTTTCGAGACCCGGCACTCGACTTCCCGGTGTGCGACCGGGTTCGTTCCGGTACCGTTCGCTGCCCCTCGTCCTGCTCTAGCCGCGGAACTAAACCCGACGACCGTCGGTCTCACGCCCGCGGAGGGAGGCGGCGGAAAGTGGTTTGCAGCCTTTCGCTGTACCTCCGGCGGGCAGCGCCCGACCTCCGAGTGCTCGGTACCGTCCGCTGCGCCTGGTCCGGCCGCACACAACGAGCCATACCCGGAGGAAATCGGCCTGTGCCTTCCGGAGATATGGGCCTCCGGGTGGGACGGACAAACCGGGGCCCCGAGCGGTGGCACCCTGCTCGCTTTCGGCGGCCCGGCACTCGACTTCCCGGTGTGCGAACGTCATCGTTCCGGTACCCTTCGGTGCCCCTTGCCCCACTCTAGCTCCGGTGCTAAAGCGGAGTCGGTCGGTCTCACGGACGCCGAGTTAGCAGGCGGAAAGGGGTGCGCAGCCTTTCGCTGTCACTCCGGCGGGCAGCACCGCACCTCCGAGTGCTCGGTACCGAACGCTGCGCCTCCTCCTGCCGCACGCAACGAGCCATACCCGGAGGAAATCGGCCTCGGCGTTCCGGAGTTATCCGCCTCCGAGTGGGCCTGACCAAGCGGGGTGAACTGGAAATCATTAACCAACGTACTTCCATGTTTTCACCCGCAGAGGGCAGCACTCTCTTCTCCGTTTTAAACTGGGCCGACCCGGCTCCGTTTCGAGACCCGGCACTCGACTTCCCGGTGTGCGACCGGGTTCGTTCCGGTACCGTTCGCTGCCCCTCGTCCTGCTCTAGCCGCGGAACTAAACCCGACGACCGTCGGTCTCACGCCCGCGGAGGGAGGCGGCGGAAAGTGGTTTGCAGCCTTTCGCTGTACCTCCGGCGGGCAGCGCCCGACCTCCGAGTGCTCGGTACCGTCCGCTGCGCCTGGTCCGGCCGCACACAACGAGCCATACCCGGTGGAAATCGGCCTGTGCCTTCCGGAGATATGGGCCTCCGGGTGGGACGGACAAACCGGGGCCCCGAGCTCGCTTTCGGCGGCCCGCTAGTCGACTTCCCGGTGTGCGAACGTCATCCTTCCGGTACTCAACCGTGCCCCTTGCCCCACTCTAGCTCCGGCGGTAAAGCGGAGTCGGTCGGTCTCACGGACGCCGAGTTAGCAGGCGGAAAGCGGTGCGCAGCCTTTCGCTGTCACTCCGGCGGGCAGCATCGCACCTCCCAGTGCTCGGTACCGTCCGCTGCGCCTGGTCCGGCCGCACACAACGAGCCATACCCGGAGGAAATCGGCCTGTGCCTTCCGGAGATATGGGCCTCCGGGTGGGACGGACAAACCGGGGCCCCGAGCGGTGGCACCCTGCTCGCTTTCAGCGGCCCGTCACTCGACTTCCCGGTATGCGAACGTGATCGTTCCGGTACCCTTCGGTGCCCCTTGCCCCACTCTAGCTCCGGTGCTAAAGCGGAGTCGGTCGGTCTCACGGACGCCGAGTTACCAGGCGGAAAGCGGTGCGCAGCCTTTCGCTGTCACTCCGGCGGGCAGCACCGCATCTCCGAGTGCTCGGTACCGTACGCTGCGCCGCCTCCTGCCGCACGCAACGAGCCATACCCGGAGGAAATCGGCCTCGGCGTTC
>NW_027139343.1:225000-232500 GCF_035084215.1 Heptranchias perlo
GAATCAGCGGGACGAATTTGAATTCGTGACCGACTCTCTGACACCGAATCGCCGCAAACGCGTTTCGATTTTTCGGCTTCGGTACCTCCCATCAGACTTTGACTGGCCATATCTCCGGACTCACGTGTCGCAGCCGGGACCTTCAGGTACCGTTCGACGCGTCTACCCCTGCCCCGTCGAATGGCGCCCCTCGCGGTGTGGTCCGATTTCCGCATTTTGGTCAGATTTGCCTCCAAAATTTTCAGATTGAGTTGACGAATGCCCCCTACGGGGTAACCTCTTGCCCTTTCGGACCTGGTCCCTGTGACTTAATTTCCGCCTTTTGCTCAATCGTTTCCCCATTTATAATTAATTTTAAAAATCGGGTTACTCAGTTCTGGTTTACCAGTTCCCTCTTCGGACTTCGTTTTTGGTTAATCATTTCCGGTTCACCAGTTCCCGTTTTGGACTTAGTCTCTGCGGGCCGTTTCTCATCTTTTGGTTCATCAGTTCCCCTCTTTTAATAATTTTTTGGCTGCTTTCGTTTGATCATTTCCCTGCCTTCTGGGTAACTTTTCCCCCTTAGGACTTCATCGCCGCACATTGTTTTCGACTTCTGGTTGATCATTTCACCCCTTTTAATCATTTTTGCAACTTTTGGTGAACCATTTCCCCCAGCTTCTGGTTAACCATTTCCCCTTTGGGACTTAGTCTCTGAGCATTCTTTTGGGATTCTGGTTAATCATTTGCCACTTTTTTAAAAATGTTGCCGCTTTTGTTTAATGCTTTCTGGTCAACCTTTCCCTCTTTCAGACTTCACCGCGGCACATTGCTTTAGCCTCCTGGTTAATCATTTCACCCCTTTTAATCATTTTTGCAACTTTTGGTTAACCATTTCCCCCTGCTTCTGGTTAACCATTTCCCCTTTGGGACTTAGTCTCTGAGCATTCTTTTGGGATTCTGGTTAATCATTTGCCAATTTTTAAAAAATGTTGCCGCTTTTGTTTAATGCTTTCTGGTCAACCTTTCCCTCTTTCAGACTTCACCGCGGCACATTGCTTTAGCCTCCTGGTTAATCATTTCACCCCTTTTAATCATTTTTGCAACTTTTGGTTAACCATTTCCCCCAGCTTCTGGTTAACCATTTCCCCTTTGGGACTTAGTCTCTGAGCATTCTTTTGGGATTCTGGTTAATCATTTGCCACTTTTTTAAAAATGTTGCCACTTTTGTTTAATGCTTTCTGGTCAACCTTTCCCTCTTTCAGACTTCACCGCCGCACATAATTTTCGACTTCTGGTTGATCATTTCACCCCTTTTAATCATTTTTGCAACTTTTGGTTAACCATTTCCCCCAGCTTCTGGTTAACCATTTCCCCTTTGGGACTTAGTCTCTGAGCATTCTTTTGGGATTCTGGTTAATCATTTGCCAATTTTTTTAAAATGTTGCCGCTTTTGTTTAATGCTTTCTGGTCAACCTTTCCCTCTTTCAGACTTCACCGCGGCACATTGCTTTAGCCTCCTGGTTAATCATTTCACCCCTTTTAATCATTTTTGCAACTTTTGGTTAACCATTTCCCCCAGCTTCTGGTTAACCATTTCCCCTTTGGGACTTAGTCTCTGAGCATTCTTTTGGGATTCTGGTTAATCATTTGCCACTTTTTTAAAAATGTTGCCGCTTTTGTTTAATGCTTTCCCTGCTTTGTGGTCAACCTTTTCCCCTTTAGGACTTCACCGCGGCACATTGCTTCAGCCTCCTGGTTAATCATTTCACCCCTTTTAATCATTTTTGCAACTTTTGGTTAACCATTTCCCCCAGCTTCTGGTTAACCATTTCCCCTTTGGGACTTAGTCTCTGAGCATTCTTTTGGGATTCTGGTTAATCATTTGCCAATTTTTAAAAAATGTTGCTACTTTTGTTTAATGCTTTCTGGTCAACCTTTCCCTCTTTCAGACTTCACCGCGGCACATTGCTTCAGCCTCCTGGTTAATCATTTCACCCCTTTTAATCATTTTTGCAACTTTTGGTTAACCATTTCCCCCAGCTTCTGGTTAACCATTTCCCCTTTGGGACTTAGTCTCTGAGCATTCTTTTGGGATTCTGGTTAATCATTTGCCAATTTTTTAAAAATGTTGCCACTTTTGTTTAATGCTTTCTGGTCAACCTTTCCCTCTTTCAGACTTCACCGCGGCACATTGCTTCAGCCTCCTGGTTAATCATTTCACCCCTTTTAATCATTTTTGCAACTTTTGGTTAACCATTTCCCCCAGCTTCTGGTTAACCATTTCCCCTTTGGGACTTAGTCTCTGAGCATTCTTTTGGGATTCTGGTTAATCATTTGCCACTTTTTTAAAAATGTTGCCGCTTTTGTTTAATGCTTTCCCTGCTTTCTGGTCAACCTTTTCCCCTTTAGGACTTCACCGCGGCACATTGCTTCAGCCTCCTGGTTAATCATTTCACCCCTTTTAATCATTTTTGCAACTTTTGGTTAACCATTTCCCCCAGCTTCTGGTTAACCATTTCCCCTTTGGGACTTAGTCTCTGAGCATTCTTTTGGGATTCTGGTTAATCATTTGCCACTTTTTTAAAAATGTTGCCGCTTTTGTTTAATCGTTTCCCTGATATGTGGTCAACCTTTTCCCCTTTCAGACTTCATCGCCGCGCATTGTTGTCGACTTCTGGTTAATCATTTTTCCCCTTTAAATCTTTTTTTGCCACTTTTGGTTCACCTTTTCACCCAGCTTCTGGTTAACCATTTGCCCCATTTTACTGAATTTTTCCGCTTTGGTTTAATCATTTCCCTGCTTTCTTGTCAACCTTTTCCCCTTTTGGACTTTGCCGCCGCACTTTGCTTTCGCCTTCTGGTTAAACATTTCTCCCCTTTTAATCCTTTTTCCCACTTTTGGTTCACCATTTCCCCCAGCTTCTGGTTAACCATTTCCCCTTTGGGACTTAGTCCCTGAGCATTCTTTTGGGATTCTGGTTAATCATTTGCCACTTTTTAAAAAATTTTGCCGCTTTTGTTTAATCGTTTCCCTGCTTTCCGGTCAACCTTTTCCCCTTACGACTTCGCCGCCGCACTTTGCTTTCGCCTTCTGGTTAATCATTTCACCCCTTTTAATCCTTTTTCCCACTTTTGGTTAAACAGTTCACCCAGCTTCTGGTTAACCATTTGCCCCTTTGGGACTTAAGTCTCTGAGCATTCTTTTGGGATTCTGGTTCACCATTTGTCCCTTTTTAAAAGATATTGCTGCTTCTGTTTAATCCTTTCCCTGCTTTGCGGTCAACCTTTTCCTCTTTCAGACTTCATCGCCGCGCATTGTTTTCGACATCTGGTTCAACATTTCTCCCCTTTTAATCCTCTTTCCCGCTTTTGGTTAAGCAGTTCACCCTGCTTCTGGTTAACCATTTGCCCCTTTTTACTGAATTTTTCCGCTTTGGTTTAATCATTTCCCTGCTTTCTTGTCAAACTTTTCCCCTTTTGGACTTCGCCGCCGCACTTTGCTTTCGCCTTCTGGTTAATCATTTCACAACATTTTAATCCTTTTTCCCACTTTTGGTTAAACAGTTCACCCAGCTTCTGGTTAACCATTTGCCCCTTTGGGACTTAAGTCTCTGAGCATTCTTTTGTGATTCTGGTTCACCATTTGTCCCTTTTTAAAAGATATTGCTGCTTTTGTTTAATCCTTTCCCTGCTTTGCGGTCAACCTTTTCCTCTTTCAGACTTCATCGCCGCGCATTGTTTTCGACATCTGGTTCAACATTTCTCCCCTTTTAATCCTCTTTCCCACTTTTGGTTAAGCAGTTCACCCAACTTCTGGTTAACCATTTGCCCCTTTTTACTGAATTTTTCTGCTTTTGTTTAATCATTTCCCTGCTTTATGGTCAACCTTTTCCCCTTTAGGACTTCGACGCGGCACATTGCTTTCGCCTTCTGGTTAATCATTTCACCCCTTTTAATCCTTTTTCCCACTTTTGGTTAAACAGTTCACCCAGCTTCTGGTTAACCATTTGCCCTTTGGTACTTAAGTCTCTGAGCATTCTTTTGGGATTCTGGTAAACCATTTGTCCCTTTTTTTAAAATGCTGCTGCTTTTGTTTAATGCTTTCCCTGCTTTGCGGTCAACCTTTTCCTCTTTCAGACTTCATCGCCGCGCATTGTTTTCGACATCTGGTTCAACATTTCTCCCCTTTTAATCCTCTTTCCCACTTTTGGTTAAGCAGTTCACCCAACTTCTGGTTCACCACTTGCCCCTTTTTACTGAATTTTTCTGCTTTTGTTTAATCATTTCCCTGCTTTCTGGTCAACCTTTTCCCCTTTAGGACTTCGACGCGGCACATTGCTTTCGCCTTCTGGTTCATCATTTCACCCCTTTTAATCCTCTTTCCCACTTTTGGTTAAGCAGTTCACCCAACTTCTGGTTCACCACTTGCCCCTTTTTACTGAATTTTTCTGCTTTTGTTTAATCATTTCCCTGCATTCCGGTCAACCTTTCCCTCTTTCAGACTTAATCGCCGCACATTGTTGTCGACTTCTGGTTGATCAGTTCACCCCTTTTTTATCCTTTTTCCCACTTTGGGTTAAGCAGTTCACCCAGCTTCTGGTTAACCATTTGCCCCTTTGGGACTTAAGTCTCTGAGCATTCTTTTGGGATTCTGGTAAACCATTTGTCCCTTTTTAAAAAATGCTGCTGCTTTTGTTTAATGCTTGCCCTGCTTTGCGGTCGATCATTTCACCCCTTTTAATCCATTTTTGCCACTTTGGGTTAAACAGTTCACACAACTTCTGGTTCACCATTTCACATTTCGGAACTTTTATTCCCACCATTACTTTGGGCTTCTGGTTCATCATTTCACGCTGTTTTACAAATCTTTGCCGCTTCACTTTTAATCCACAAACCGGGGCTCGCTTTCGGGTGGGGGGGGGGGGGGGGGGTAGCGGGTTTGGGCCGGGCACTCCACATCCCGGTGTGCGACCGGGTTCGTTCTGGTACCGCTCGGTGCCGCTCGTCCTGCTCTTGCCGCGGAAGCAAACCAGACGACCGTCGGTCTCACGCCCGAGGGGAGAGGAGGCGGAAAGCGGTTTGCAGCCTTTCGCTGTACCTCCGGCGGGCAGCGCCGCACCTCCGAGTGCTCGGTACCGTTCGCTGCGCCTCGTCCGGCCGCACGCAGCGAGCCAAACCCGGAGGAAATCGGCCTGTGCCTTCTCGAGATATGGGCCTCCGGGTGGGACGGACAAACCGGGGCCCCGAGCTCGCTTTCGGCGGCCCGGCACTCGACTTCCCGGTGTCCGAACGTGATCCTTCCGGTACCCTTCGGTGCCCCTTGCCCGACTCTAGCTCCCGTGCTGAAGCGGAGTCGGTCGGCCTGACGGCCTGCCGAGTTAACCAGCGGAAAGCGGTGCGCAGCCTTTCGCTTGCAGCTCCGGCGGGCAGCGCCGCACCTCCGGCTGCTCAGTGCCGTCCGCTGCTCCCCTTCCGGCTGCACGCAGCGAACCATACCCGGAGGAAATCGGCCTCGGCCTTCCGGAGATATGGGCCTGCGAGTGGGACCAATAAATCGGTGCACATTTCCGGCTCGGTTTCCGGCCTCGGCACTATCAGTTCACGCCGTCCGACCGACGTCGTTCTGGCACGGTTCCGTTGCTCCTTGATCCGGTCCAGCCACGGTAATCAGCCGAAGATGGTGGGGGGGACACATTGCCCGCCGAGTTAGCCGGAGGAGATCGGCCTCGGACTTCCTCAGATATCAGCCTCCGGGTGGGACAGACAAACCGGGGACCCGAGCACGCTTTCGGCGGCCCGCTGGTCGACTTCCCGGTGTGCGACCGGGTTCGTTCCGGTACCGTTCGCTGCCCCTCGTCCTGCTCTAGCCGCGGAAACAAACCCGACGACCGTCGGTCTCACGCCCGCGGAGGGAGGTGGCGGAAAGTGGTTTGCAGCCTTTCGCTGTACCTCCGGCGGGCAGCGCCCGACCTCCGAGTGCTCGGTACCGTCCGCTGCGCCTGGTCCTGCCGCACACAACGAGCCATACCCGGTGGAAATCGGCCTGTGCCTTCCAGAGATATGGGCCTCCGGGTGGGACGGACAAACCGGGGCCCCGTGCTCGCTTTCGGCGGCCCGCTAGTCGACTTCCCGGTGTGCGACCGGGTTCCTTCCGGTACCGTTCGCTGCCCCTCGTCCTGCTCTAGCCGCGGAAACAAACCCGACGACCGTCGGTCTCACGCCCGCGGAGGGAGGCGGCGGAAAGTGGTTTGCAGCCATTCGCTGTACCTCCGGCGGGCAGCGCCCGACCTCCGAGTGCTCGGTACCGTCCGCTGCGCCTGGTCCGGCCGCACACAACGAGCCATACCCGGTGGAAATCGGCCTGTGCCTTCCGGAGATATGGGCCTCCGGGTGGGACGGACAAACCGGGGCCCCGAGCGGTGGCACCCTGCTCGCTTTCAGCGGCCCGGCACTCGACTTCCCGGTGTGCGAACGTCATCCTTCCGGTACTCAACCGTGCCCCTTGCCCCACTCTAGCTCCGGCGGTAAAGCGAAGTCGGTCGGTCTCACGGACGCCGAGTTAGCAGGCGGAAAGCGGTGCGCAGCCTTTCGCTGTCACTCCGGCGGGCTGCACCGCATCTCCGAGTGCTCGGTACCGTACGCTGCGCCGCCTCCTGCCGCACGCAACGAGCCATACCCGGAGGAAATCGGCCTCGGCGTTCCGGAGTTATCCGCCTCCGAGTGGGCCTGACCAAGCGGGGTGAACTGGAAATCATTAACCAACGTACTTCCAGGTTTTCACCCGCAGAGGGCAGCACTCTATTCTCCGTTTTAAATTGGGCCGACCCGGCTCCGTTTCGAGACCCGGCACTCGACTTCCCGGTGTGCGAACGTGATCGTTCCGGTACCCAACCGTGCCTCTTGCCCCACTCTAGCTCCGGCGGTAAAGCGAAGTCGGTCGGTCTCACGGACGCCGAGTTAGCAGGCGGAAAGCGGTGCGCAGCCTTTCGCTGTCACTCCGGCGGGCAGCATCGCACCTCCCAGTGCTCGGTACCGTACGCTGCGCCGCCTCCTGCCGCACGCAACGAGCCATACCCGGAGGAAATCGGCCTCGGCCTTCCTGAGATATCAGCCTCCGAGTGGGCCCGACGAGTCGGTGGCACCCTGCTCGCTTTCAGCGGCCCGGCACTCGACTTCCCGGTATGCGAACGTGATCGTTCCGGTACCCAAACGTGCCCCTTGCCCCACTCTAGCTCCGGCGCTAAAGCGGAGTCGGTCGGTCTCACGGACGCCGAGTTACCAGGCGGAAAGCGGTGCGCAGCCTTTCGCTGTCACTCCGGCGGGCAGCATCGCACCTCCGAGTGCTCGGTACCGTACGCTGCGCCTCCTCCTGCCGCACGCAACAAGCCATACCCGGAGGAAATCGGCCTCGGCCTTCCTGAGATATCAGCCTCCGAGTTGGCCCGACGAGTCGGTGGCACCCTGCTCGCTTTCAGCGGCCCGGCACTCGACTTCCCGGTATGCGAACGTGATCGTTCC
>NW_027139343.1:245000-252500 GCF_035084215.1 Heptranchias perlo
TAATATAATATAATGTGTATATGTTTTCGAAAAGCATCCACCAGCAATCCATGGTGAGCGTCTCTCTGCTGGCAAGCTCCTCCTGCCTGAGCCCGACGCTGTCGAGGCTCAACACGATTTCAGACTGACAAAGAGTTCGAAAATTGCCGCCTGATGTAGCTTTAAATGCTGACAGGTGACTTCCGAGTGCTCTTGTAAAGGTCTCCGCTTTGAAATTGAGAGCCTTCTGCCAAGTGTCACTTTTTCAGGCACTCTTAAAGTGCACCTGGGCTGTCAGAGAAAGCTCTGAAAATCGTGTTCTCGAAAATCTCCGGGTACCCGACCAATCCCTAGGTGCCCGAATGACAAGTGTCAATTCGGCAGGACGGCCTCCCACCTCCGGCCGCAGATGCGTCACTAAATCCCCGCAACGGGGGCTTTCTCATTTCGGCATAGGGGCTTCCGCGGCCAACTCATTAACCTGTGCTCGGACTTTTTGTGCCACAAGTGCAAGGGACCGTTTGCCGGCCGCTACTCGCACCCCCCCGCCCAGGGGGGGAATCCTCTGACCGGAGATCCGAAACGCCGGCCGAATCCATCCCCGTCGGACTTCCGAAGGGGTTCCCTCGACCGACTGACTTCCGAACTCCTTTCTGGGCTTAAACGGGTGGAATTCGGACCCTCTCGCAAGGGAGCCGAAGCCCGCCAGCCCCGGGAGGCCTCGGGGCCGCCGTTTTCAAGCCCGACCAAAAAACCCGAAAAATGGGGAAAAATGGGAAAAATTCCCACTCCCAAAAGGCTTAAAAGTCGGTTGGGCGGCAGCCCGGGTCGGTCTCTGCAGACCTGGAGGCGCTAGACACAAGTCTGGTAAACAGGCTAAGTCTCGACATGCCACCTCTTACTATCCTGCAGGTACCCCGCCAATCCCCCCGGAACCGGCTGGCAATTGGCGAATCAGCGGGACGAATTTGAATTCGTGACCGACTCTCTGACACCGAATCGCCGCAAACGCGTTTCGATTTTTCGGCTTCGGTACCTCCCATCAGACTTTGACTGGCCATATCTCCGGACTCACGTGTCGCAGCCGGGACCTTCAGGTACCGTTCGACGCGTCTACCCCTGCCCCGTCGAATGGCGCCCCTCGCGGTGTGGTCCGATTTCCGCATTTTGGTCAGATTTGCCTCCAAAATTTTCAGATTGAGTTGACGAATGCCCCCTACGGGGTAACCTCTTGCCCTTTCGGACCTGGTCCCTGTGACTTAATTTCCGCCTTTTGCTCAATCGTTTCCCCATTTATAATTAATTTTAAAAATCGGGTTACTCAGTTCTGGTTTACCAGTTCCCTCTTCGGACTTCGTTTTTGGTTAATCATTTCCGGTTCACCAGTTCCCGTTTTGGACTTAGTCTCTGCGGGCCGTTTCTCATCTTTTGGTTCATCAGTTCCCCTCTTTTAATAATTTTTTGGCTGCTTTCGTTTGATCATTTCCCTGCCTTCTGGGTAACTTTTCCCCCTTAGGACTTCATCGCCGCACATTGTTTTCGACTTCTGGTTGATCATTTCACCCCTTTTAATCATTTTTGCAACTTTTGGTGAACCATTTCCCCCAGCTTCTGGTTAACCATTTCCCCTTTGGGACTTAGTCTCTGAGCATTCTTTTGGGATTCTGGTTAATCATTTGCCACTTTTTTAAAAATGTTGCCGCTTTTGTTTAATGCTTTCTGGTCAACCTTTCCCTCTTTCAGACTTCACCGCGGCACATTGCTTTAGCCTCCTGGTTAATCATTTCACCCCTTTTAATCATTTTTGCAACTTTTGGTTAACCATTTCCCCCTGCTTCTGGTTAACCATTTCCCCTTTGGGACTTAGTCTCTGAGCATTCTTTTGGGATTCTGGTTAATCATTTGCCAATTTTTAAAAAATGTTGCCGCTTTTGTTTAATGCTTTCTGGTCAACCTTTCCCTCTTTCAGACTTCACCGCGGCACATTGCTTTAGCCTCCTGGTTAATCATTTCACCCCTTTTAATCATTTTTGCAACTTTTGGTTAACCATTTCCCCCAGCTTCTGGTTAACCATTTCCCCTTTGGGACTTAGTCTCTGAGCATTCTTTTGGGATTCTGGTTAATCATTTGCCACTTTTTTAAAAATGTTGCCACTTTTGTTTAATGCTTTCTGGTCAACCTTTCCCTCTTTCAGACTTCACCGCCGCACATAATTTTCGACTTCTGGTTGATCATTTCACCCCTTTTAATCATTTTTGCAACTTTTGGTTAACCATTTCCCCCAGCTTCTGGTTAACCATTTCCCCTTTGGGACTTAGTCTCTGAGCATTCTTTTGGGATTCTGGTTAATCATTTGCCAATTTTTTTAAAATGTTGCCGCTTTTGTTTAATGCTTTCTGGTCAACCTTTCCCTCTTTCAGACTTCACCGCGGCACATTGCTTTAGCCTCCTGGTTAATCATTTCACCCCTTTTAATCATTTTTGCAACTTTTGGTTAACCATTTCCCCCAGCTTCTGGTTAACCATTTCCCCTTTGGGACTTAGTCTCTGAGCATTCTTTTGGGATTCTGGTTAATCATTTGCCACTTTTTTAAAAATGTTGCCGCTTTTGTTTAATGCTTTCCCTGCTTTGTGGTCAACCTTTTCCCCTTTAGGACTTCACCGCGGCACATTGCTTCAGCCTCCTGGTTAATCATTTCACCCCTTTTAATCATTTTTGCAACTTTTGGTTAACCATTTCCCCCAGCTTCTGGTTAACCATTTCCCCTTTGGGACTTAGTCTCTGAGCATTCTTTTGGGATTCTGGTTAATCATTTGCCAATTTTTAAAAAATGTTGCTACTTTTGTTTAATGCTTTCTGGTCAACCTTTCCCTCTTTCAGACTTCACCGCGGCACATTGCTTCAGCCTCCTGGTTAATCATTTCACCCCTTTTAATCATTTTTGCAACTTTTGGTTAACCATTTCCCCCAGCTTCTGGTTAACCATTTCCCCTTTGGGACTTAGTCTCTGAGCATTCTTTTGGGATTCTGGTTAATCATTTGCCAATTTTTTAAAAATGTTGCCACTTTTGTTTAATGCTTTCTGGTCAACCTTTCCCTCTTTCAGACTTCACCGCGGCACATTGCTTCAGCCTCCTGGTTAATCATTTCACCCCTTTTAATCATTTTTGCAACTTTTGGTTAACCATTTCCCCCAGCTTCTGGTTAACCATTTCCCCTTTGGGACTTAGTCTCTGAGCATTCTTTTGGGATTCTGGTTAATCATTTGCCACTTTTTTAAAAATGTTGCCGCTTTTGTTTAATGCTTTCCCTGCTTTCTGGTCAACCTTTTCCCCTTTAGGACTTCACCGCGGCACATTGCTTCAGCCTCCTGGTTAATCATTTCACCCCTTTTAATCATTTTTGCAACTTTTGGTTAACCATTTCCCCCAGCTTCTGGTTAACCATTTCCCCTTTGGGACTTAGTCTCTGAGCATTCTTTTGGGATTCTGGTTAATCATTTGCCACTTTTTTAAAAATGTTGCCGCTTTTGTTTAATCGTTTCCCTGATATGTGGTCAACCTTTTCCCCTTTCAGACTTCATCGCCGCGCATTGTTGTCGACTTCTGGTTAATCATTTTTCCCCTTTAAATCTTTTTTTGCCACTTTTGGTTCACCTTTTCACCCAGCTTCTGGTTAACCATTTGCCCCATTTTACTGAATTTTTCCGCTTTGGTTTAATCATTTCCCTGCTTTCTTGTCAACCTTTTCCCCTTTTGGACTTTGCCGCCGCACTTTGCTTTCGCCTTCTGGTTAAACATTTCTCCCCTTTTAATCCTTTTTCCCACTTTTGGTTCACCATTTCCCCCAGCTTCTGGTTAACCATTTCCCCTTTGGGACTTAGTCCCTGAGCATTCTTTTGGGATTCTGGTTAATCATTTGCCACTTTTTAAAAAATTTTGCCGCTTTTGTTTAATCGTTTCCCTGCTTTCCGGTCAACCTTTTCCCCTTACGACTTCGCCGCCGCACTTTGCTTTCGCCTTCTGGTTAATCATTTCACCCCTTTTAATCCTTTTTCCCACTTTTGGTTAAACAGTTCACCCAGCTTCTGGTTAACCATTTGCCCCTTTGGGACTTAAGTCTCTGAGCATTATTTTGGGATTCTGGTTCACCATTTGTCCCTTTTTAAAAGATATTGCTGCTTCTGTTTAATCCTTTCCCTGCTTTGCGGTCAACCTTTTCCTCTTTCAGACTTCATCGCCGCGCATTGTTTTCGACATCTGGTTCAACATTTCTCCCCTTTTAATCCTCTTTCCCACTTTTGGTTAAGCAGTTCACCCAACTTCTGGTTCACCACTTGCCCCTTTTTACTGAATTTTTCTGCTTTTGTTTAATCATTTCCCTGCTTTCCGGTCAACCTTTCCCTCTTTCAGACTTAATCGCCGCACATTGTTGTCGACTTCTGGTTGATCAGTTCACCCCTTTTTTATCCTTTTTCCCACTTTGGGTTAAGCAGTTCACCCAGCTTCTGGTTAACCATTTGCCCCTTTGGCACTTAAGTCTCTGAGCATTCTTTTGGGATTCTGGTAAACCATTTGTCCCTTTTTAAAAAATGCTGCTGCTTTTGTTTAATGCTTGCCCTGCTTTGCGGTCGATCATTTCACCCCTTTTAATCCATTTTTGCCACTTTGGGTTAAACAGTTCACACAACTTCTGGTTCACCATTTCACATTTCGGAACTTTTATTCCCACCATTACTTTGGGCTTCTGGTTCATCATTTCACGCTGTTTTACAAATCTTTGCCGCTTCACTTTTAATCCACAAACCGGGGCTCGCTTTCGGGTGGGGGGGGGTAGCGGGTTTGGGCCGGGCACTCCACATCCCGGTGTGCGACCGGGTTCGTTCTGGTACCGCTCGGTGCCGCTCGTCCTGCTCTTGCCGCGGAAGCAAACCAGACGACCGTCGGTCTCACGCCCGAGGGGAGAGGAGGCGGAAAGCGGTTTGCAGCCTTTCGCTGTACCTCCGGCGGGCAGCGCCGCACCTCCGAGTGCTCGGTACCGTTCGCTGCGCCTCGTCCGGCCGCACGCAGCGAGCCAAACCCGGAGGAAATCGGCCTGTGCCTTCTCGAGATATGGGCCTCCGGGTGGGACGGACAAACCGGGGCCCCGAGCTCGCTTTCGGCGGCCCGGCACTCGACTTCCCGGTGTCCGAACGTGATCCTTCCGGTACCCTTCGGTGCCCCTTGCCCGACTCTAGCTCCCGTGCTGAAGCGGAGTCGGTCGGCCTGACGGCCTGCCGAGTTAACCAGCGGAAAGCGGTGCGCAGCCTTTCGCTTGCAGCTCCGGCGGGCAGCGCCGCACCTCCGGCTGCTCAGTGCCGTCCGCTGCTCCCCTTCCGGCTGCACGCAGCGAACCATACCCGGAGGAAATCGGCCTCGGCCTTCCGGAGATATGGGCCTGCGAGTGGGACCAATAAATCGGTGCACATTTCCGGCTCGGTTTCCGGCCTCGGCACTATCAGTTCACGCCGTCCGACCGACGTCGTTCTGGCACGGTTCCGTTGCTCCTTGATCCGGTCCAGCCACGGTAATCAGCCGAAGATGGTGGGGGGGACACATTGCCCGCCGAGTTAGCCGGAGGAAATCGGCCTCGGACTTCCTCAGATATCAGCCTCCGGGTGGGACAGACAAACCGGGGACCCGAGCACGCTTTCGGCGGCCCGCTGGTCGACTTCCCGGTGTGCGACCGGGTTCGTTCCAGTACCGTTCGCTGCCCCTCGTCCTGCTCTAGCCGCGGAAACAAACCCGACGACCGTCGGTCTCACGCCCGCGGAGGGAGGTGGCGGAAAGTGGTTTGCAGCCTTTCGCTGTACCTCCGGCGGGCAGCACCGCACCTCCGAGTGCTCGGTACCGTCCGCTGCGCCTTGTCCTGCCGCACACAACGAGCCATACCCGGTGGAAATCGGCCTGTGCCTTCCAGAGATATGGGCCTCCGGGTGGGACGGACAAACCGGGACCCCGTGCTCGCTTTCGGCGGCCCGCTAGTCGACTTCCCGGTGTGCGACCGGGTTGCTTCCGGTACCGTTCGCTGCCCCTCGTCCTGCTCTAGCCGCGGAAACAAACCCGACGACCGTCGGTCTCACGCCCGCGGAGGGAGGCGGCGGAAAGTGGTTTGCAGCCTTTCGCTGTACCTCCGGCGGGCAGCGCCCGACCTCCGAGTGCTCGGTACCGTCCGCTGCGCCTGGTCCGGCCGCACGCAACGAGCCATACCCGGAGGAAATCGGCCTGTGCCTTCCGGAGATATGGGCCTCCGGGTGGGACGGACAAACCGGGGCCCCGAGCGGTGGCACCCTGTTCGCTTTCGGCGGCCCGGCACTCGACTTCCCGGTGTGCGAACGTCATCCTTCCGGTACCCAACCGTGCCCCTTGCCCCACTCTAGCTCCGGTGCTAAAGCGGAGTCGGTCGGTCTCACGGACGCCGAGTTACCAGGCGGAAAGCGGTGCGCAGCCTTTCGCTGTCACTCCGGCGGGCTGCACCGCATCTCCGAGTGCTCGGTACCGTACGCTGCGCCGCCTCCTGCCGCACGCAACGAGCCATACCCGGAGGAAATCGGCCTCGGCGTTCCGGAGTTATCCGCCTCCGAGTGGGCCTGACCAAGCGGGGTGAACTGGAAATCATTAACCAACGTACTTCCAGGTTTTCACCCGCAGAGGGCAGCACTCTATTCTCTTCTCCGTTTTAAATTGGGCCGACCCGGCTCCGTTTCGAGACCCGGCACTCGACTTCCCGGTGTGCGATCGGGTTCGTTCCGGTACCGTTCGCTGCCCATCGTCCTGCTCTAGCCGCGGAAGCAAACCCGACGACCGTCGGTCTCACGCCCGCGGAGGGAGGCGGCGGAAAGTGGTTTGCAGCCTTTCGCTGTACCTCCGGCGGGCAGCGCCCGACCTCCGAGTGCTCGGTACCGTCCGCTGCGCCTGGTCCGGCCGCACACAACGAGCCATACCCGGTGGAAATCGGCCTGTGCCTTCCGGAGATATGGGCCTCCGGGTGGGACGGACAAACCGGGGCCCCGAGCGGTGGCACCCTGCTCGCTTTCGGCGGCCCGGCACTCGACTTCCCGGTGTGCGAACGTCATCGTTCCGGTACCCGACGGTGCCCCTTGCCCGACTCTAGCTCCGGTGCTAAAGCGGAGTCGGTCGGTCTCACGGACGCCGAGTTACCAGGCGGAAAGCGGTGCGCAGCCTTTCGCTGTCACTCCGGCGGGCAGCACCGCACCTCCGAGTGCTCGGTACCGTACGCTGCGCCGCCTCCTGCCGCACGCAACGAGCCATACCCGGAGGAAATCGGCCTCGGCGTTCCGGAGTTATCCGCCTCCGAGTGGGCCTGACCAAGCGGGGTGAACTGGAAATCATTAACCAACGTACTTCCAGGTTTTCACCCGCAGAGGGCAGCACTCTATTCTCCGTTTTAAATTGGGCCGACCCGGCTCCGTTTCGAGACCCGGCACTCGACTTCCCGGTGTGCGAACGTGATCGTTCCA
>NW_027139343.1:265000-272500 GCF_035084215.1 Heptranchias perlo
GGCAGCCCGGGTCGGTCTCTGCAGACCTGGAGGCGCTAGACACAAGTCTGGTAAACAGGCTAAGTCTCGACATGCCACCTCTTACTATCCTGCAGGTACCCCGCCAATCCCCCCGGAACCGGCTGGCAATTGGCGAATCAGCGGGACGAATTTGAATTCGTGACCGACTCTCTGACACCGAATCGCCGCAAACGCGTTTCGATTTTTCGGCTTCGGTACCTCCCATCAGACTTTGACTGGCCATATCTCCGGACTCACGTGTCGCAGCCGGGACCTTCAGGTACCGTTCGACGCGTCTACCCCTGCCCCGTCGAATGGCGCCCCTCGCGGTGTGGTCCGATTTCCGCATTTTGGTCAGATTTGCCTCCAAAATTTTCAGATTGAGTTGACGAATGCCCCCTACGGGGTAACCTCTTGCCCTTTCGGACCTGGTCCCTGTGACTTAATTTCCGCCTTTTGCTCAATCGTTTCCCCATTTATAATTAATTTTAAAAATCGGGTTACTCAGTTCTGGTTTACCAGTTCCCTCTTCGGACTTCGTTTTTGGTTAATCATTTCCGGTTCACCAGTTCCCGTTTTGGACTTAGTCTCTGCGGGCCGTTTCTCATCTTTTGGTTCATCAGTTCCCCTCTTTTAATAATTTTTTGGCTGCTTTCGTTTGATCATTTCCCTGCCTTCTGGGTAACTTTTCCCCCTTAGGACTTCATCGCCGCACATTGTTTTCGACTTCTGGTTGATCATTTCACCCCTTTTAATCATTTTTGCAACTTTTGGTGAACCATTTCCCCCAGCTTCTGGTTAACCATTTCCCCTTTGGGACTTAGTCTCTGAGCATTCTTTTGGGATTCTGGTTAATCATTTGCCACTTTTTTAAAAATGTTGCCGCTTTTGTTTAATGCTTTCTGGTCAACCTTTCCCTCTTTCAGACTTCACCGCGGCACATTGCTTTAGCCTCCTGGTTAATCATTTCACCCCTTTTAATCATTTTTGCAACTTTTGGTTAACCATTTCCCCCTGCTTCTGGTTAACCATTTCCCCTTTGGGACTTAGTCTCTGAGCATTCTTTTGGGATTCTGGTTAATCATTTGCCAATTTTTAAAAAATGTTGCCGCTTTTGTTTAATGCTTTCTGGTCAACCTTTCCCTCTTTCAGACTTCACCGCGGCACATTGCTTTAGCCTCCTGGTTAATCATTTCACCCCTTTTAATCATTTTTGCAACTTTTGGTTAACCATTTCCCCCAGCTTCTGGTTAACCATTTCCCCTTTGGGACTTAGTCTCTGAGCATTCTTTTGGGATTCTGGTTAATCATTTGCCACTTTTTTAAAAATGTTGCCACTTTTGTTTAATGCTTTCTGGTCAACCTTTCCCTCTTTCAGACTTCACCGCCGCACATAATTTTCGACTTCTGGTTGATCATTTCACCCCTTTTAATCATTTTTGCAACTTTTGGTTAACCATTTCCCCCAGCTTCTGGTTAACCATTTCCCCTTTGGGACTTAGTCTCTGAGCATTCTTTTGGGATTCTGGTTAATCATTTGCCAATTTTTTTAAAATGTTGCCGCTTTTGTTTAATGCTTTCTGGTCAACCTTTCCCTCTTTCAGACTTCACCGCGGCACATTGCTTTAGCCTCCTGGTTAATCATTTCACCCCTTTTAATCATTTTTGCAACTTTTGGTTAACCATTTCCCCCAGCTTCTGGTTAACCATTTCCCCTTTGGGACTTAGTCTCTGAGCATTCTTTTGGGATTCTGGTTAATCATTTGCCACTTTTTTAAAAATGTTGCCGCTTTTGTTTAATGCTTTCCCTGCTTTGTGGTCAACCTTTTCCCCTTTAGGACTTCACCGCGGCACATTGCTTCAGCCTCCTGGTTAATCATTTCACCCCTTTTAATCATTTTTGCAACTTTTGGTTAACCATTTCCCCCAGCTTCTGGTTAACCATTTCCCCTTTGGGACTTAGTCTCTGAGCATTCTTTTGGGATTCTGGTTAATCATTTGCCAATTTTTAAAAAATGTTGCTACTTTTGTTTAATGCTTTCTGGTCAACCTTTCCCTCTTTCAGACTTCACCGCGGCACATTGCTTCAGCCTCCTGGTTAATCATTTCACCCCTTTTAATCATTTTTGCAACTTTTGGTTAACCATTTCCCCCAGCTTCTGGTTAACCATTTCCCCTTTGGGACTTAGTCTCTGAGCATTCTTTTGGGATTCTGGTTAATCATTTGCCAATTTTTTAAAAATGTTGCCACTTTTGTTTAATGCTTTCTGGTCAACCTTTCCCTCTTTCAGACTTCACCGCGGCACATTGCTTCAGCCTCCTGGTTAATCATTTCACCCCTTTTAATCATTTTTGCAACTTTTGGTTAACCATTTCCCCCAGCTTCTGGTTAACCATTTCCCCTTTGGGACTTAGTCTCTGAGCATTCTTTTGGGATTCTGGTTAATCATTTGCCACTTTTTTAAAAATGTTGCCGCTTTTGTTTAATGCTTTCCCTGCTTTCTGGTCAACCTTTTCCCCTTTAGGACTTCACCGCGGCACATTGCTTCAGCCTCCTGGTTAATCATTTCACCCCTTTTAATCATTTTTGCAACTTTTGGTTAACCATTTCCCCCAGCTTCTGGTTAACCATTTCCCCTTTGGGACTTAGTCTCTGAGCATTCTTTTGGGATTCTGGTTAATCATTTGCCACTTTTTTAAAAATGTTGCCGCTTTTGTTTAATCGTTTCCCTGATATGTGGTCAACCTTTTCCCCTTTCAGACTTCATCGCCGCGCATTGTTGTCGACTTCTGGTTAATCATTTTTCCCCTTTAAATCTTTTTTTGCCACTTTTGGTTCACCTTTTCACCCAGCTTCTGGTTAACCATTTGCCCCATTTTACTGAATTTTTCCGCTTTGGTTTAATCATTTCCCTGCTTTCTTGTCAACCTTTTCCCCTTTTGGACTTTGCCGCCGCACTTTGCTTTCGCCTTCTGGTTAAACATTTCTCCCCTTTTAATCCTTTTTCCCACTTTTGGTTCACCATTTCCCCCAGCTTCTGGTTAACCATTTCCCCTTTGGGACTTAGTCCCTGAGCATTCTTTTGGGATTCTGGTTAATCATTTGCCACTTTTTAAAAAATTTTGCCGCTTTTGTTTAATCGTTTCCCTGCTTTCCGGTCAACCTTTTCCCCTTACGACTTCGCCGCCGCACTTTGCTTTCGCCTTCTGGTTAATCATTTCACCCCTTTTAATCCTTTTTCCCACTTTTGGTTAAACAGTTCACCCAGCTTCTGGTTAACCATTTGCCCCTTTGGGACTTAAGTCTCTGAGCATTATTTTGGGATTCTGGTTCACCATTTGTCCCTTTTTAAAAGATATTGCTGCTTCTGTTTAATCCTTTCCCTGCTTTGCGGTCAACCTTTTCCTCTTTCAGACTTCATCGCCGCGCATTGTTTTCGACATCTGGTTCAACATTTCTCCCCTTTTAATCCTCTTTCCCACTTTTGGTTAAGCAGTTCACCCAACTTCTGGTTCACCACTTGCCCCTTTTTACTGAATTTTTCTGCTTTTGTTTAATCATTTCCCTGCTTTCCGGTCAACCTTTCCCTCTTTCAGACTTAATCGCCGCACATTGTTGTCGACTTCTGGTTGATCAGTTCACCCCTTTTTTATCCTTTTTCCCACTTTGGGTTAAGCAGTTCACCCAGCTTCTGGTTAACCATTTGCCCCTTTGGCACTTAAGTCTCTGAGCATTCTTTTGGGATTCTGGTAAACCATTTGTCCCTTTTTAAAAAATGCTGCTGCTTTTGTTTAATGCTTGCCCTGCTTTGCGGTCGATCATTTCACCCCTTTTAATCCATTTTTGCCACTTTGGGTTAAACAGTTCACACAACTTCTGGTTCACCATTTCACATTTCGGAACTTTTATTCCCACCATTACTTTGGGCTTCTGGTTCATCATTTCACGCTGTTTTACAAATCTTTGCCGCTTCACTTTTAATCCACAAACCGGGGCTCGCTTTCGGGTGGGGGGGGGTAGCGGGTTTGGGCCGGGCACTCCACATCCCGGTGTGCGACCGGGTTCGTTCTGGTACCGCTCGGTGCCGCTCGTCCTGCTCTTGCCGCGGAAGCAAACCAGACGACCGTCGGTCTCACGCCCGAGGGGAGAGGAGGCGGAAAGCGGTTTGCAGCCTTTCGCTGTACCTCCGGCGGGCAGCGCCGCACCTCCGAGTGCTCGGTACCGTTCGCTGCGCCTCGTCCGGCCGCACGCAGCGAGCCAAACCCGGAGGAAATCGGCCTGTGCCTTCTCGAGATATGGGCCTCCGGGTGGGACGGACAAACCGGGGCCCCGAGCTCGCTTTCGGCGGCCCGGCACTCGACTTCCCGGTGTCCGAACGTGATCCTTCCGGTACCCTTCGGTGCCCCTTGCCCGACTCTAGCTCCCGTGCTGAAGCGGAGTCGGTCGGCCTGACGGCCTGCCGAGTTAACCAGCGGAAAGCGGTGCGCAGCCTTTCGCTTGCAGCTCCGGCGGGCAGCGCCGCACCTCCGGCTGCTCAGTGCCGTCCGCTGCTCCCCTTCCGGCTGCACGCAGCGAACCATACCCGGAGGAAATCGGCCTCGGCCTTCCGGAGATATGGGCCTGCGAGTGGGACCAATAAATCGGTGCACATTTCCGGCTCGGTTTCCGGCCTCGGCACTATCAGTTCACGCCGTCCGACCGACGTCGTTCTGGCACGGTTCCGTTGCTCCTTGATCCGGTCCAGCCACGGTAATCAGCCGAAGATGGTGGGGGGGACACATTGCCCGCCGAGTTAGCCGGAGGAAATCGGCCTCGGACTTCCTCAGATATCAGCCTCCGGGTGGGACAGACAAACCGGGGACCCGAGCACGCTTTCGGCGGCCCGCTGGTCGACTTCCCGGTGTGCGACCGGGTTCGTTCCAGTACCGTTCGCTGCCCCTCGTCCTGCTCTAGCCGCGGAAACAAACCCGACGACCGTCGGTCTCACGCCCGCGGAGGGAGGTGGCGGAAAGTGGTTTGCAGCCTTTCGCTGTACCTCCGGCGGGCAGCACCGCACCTCCGAGTGCTCGGTACCGTCCGCTGCGCCTTGTCCTGCCGCACACAACGAGCCATACCCGGTGGAAATCGGCCTGTGCCTTCCAGAGATATGGGCCTCCGGGTGGGACGGACAAACCGGGACCCCGTGCTCGCTTTCGGCGGCCCGCTAGTCGACTTCCCGGTGTGCGACCGGGTTGCTTCCGGTACCGTTCGCTGCCCCTCGTCCTGCTCTAGCCGCGGAAACAAACCCGACGACCGTCGGTCTCACGCCCGCGGAGGGAGGCGGCGGAAAGTGGTTTGCAGCCTTTCGCTGTACCTCCGGCGGGCAGCGCCCGACCTCCGAGTGCTCGGTACCGTCCGCTGCGCCTGGTCCGGCCGCACGCAACGAGCCATACCCGGAGGAAATCGGCCTGTGCCTTCCGGAGATATGGGCCTCCGGGTGGGACGGACAAACCGGGGCCCCGAGCGGTGGCACCCTGTTCGCTTTCGGCGGCCCGGCACTCGACTTCCCGGTGTGCGAACGTCATCCTTCCGGTACCCAACCGTGCCCCTTGCCCCACTCTAGCTCCGGTGCTAAAGCGGAGTCGGTCGGTCTCACGGACGCCGAGTTACCAGGCGGAAAGCGGTGCGCAGCCTTTCGCTGTCACTCCGGCGGGCTGCACCGCATCTCCGAGTGCTCGGTACCGTACGCTGCGCCGCCTCCTGCCGCACGCAACGAGCCATACCCGGAGGAAATCGGCCTCGGCGTTCCGGAGTTATCCGCCTCCGAGTGGGCCTGACCAAGCGGGGTGAACTGGAAATCATTAACCAACGTACTTCCAGGTTTTCACCCGCAGAGGGCAGCACGCTATTCTCTTCTCCGTTTTAAATTGGGCCGACCCGGCTCCGTTTCGAGACCCGGCACTCGACTTCCCGGTGTGCGATCGGGTTCGTTCCGGTACCGTTCGCTGCCCATCGTCCTGCTCTAGCCGCGGAAGCAAACCCGACGACCGTCGGTCTCACGCCCGCGGAGGGAGGCGGCGGAAAGTGGTTTGCAGCCTTTCGCTGTACCTCCGGCGGGCAGCGCCCGACCTCCGAGTGCTCGGTACCGTCCGCTGCGCCTGGTCCGGCCGCACACAACGAGCCATACCCGGTGGAAATCGGCCTGTGCCTTCCGGAGATATGGGCCTCCGGGTGGGACGGACAAACCGGGGCCCCGAGCGGTGGCACCCTGCTCGCTTTCGGCGGCCCGGCACTCGACTTCCCGGTGTGCGAACGTCATCGTTCCGGTACCCGACGGTGCCCCTTGCCCGACTCTAGCTCCGGTGCTAAAGCGGAGTCGGTCGGTCTCACGGACGCCGAGTTACCAGGCGGAAAGCGGTGCGCAGCCTTTCGCTGTCACTCCGGCGGGCAGCACCGCACCTCCGAGTGCTCGGTACCGTACGCTGCGCCGCCTCCTGCCGCACGCAACGAGCCATACCCGGAGGAAATCGGCCTCGGCGTTCCGGAGTTATCCGCCTCCGAGTGGGCCTGACCAAGCGGGGTGAACTGGAAATCATTAACCAACGTACTTCCAGGTTTTCACCCGCAGAGGGCAGCACTCTATTCTCCGTTTTAAATTGGGCCGACCCGGCTCCGTTTCGAGACCCGGCACTCGACTTCCCGGTGTGCGAACGTGATCGTTCCAGTACCCAACGGTGCCCCTTGCCCCACTCTAGCTCCGGCGGTAAAGCGGAGTCGGTCGGTCTCACAGACGCCGAGTTACCAGGCGGAAAGTGGTTTGCAGCCTTTCGCTGTACCTCCGGCGGGCAGCGCCCGACCTCCGAGTGCTCGGTACCGTCCGCTGCGCCTGGTCCGGCCGCACACAACGAGCCATACCCGGAGGAAATCGGCCTGTGCCTTCCGGAGATATGGGCCTCCGGGTGGGACGGACAAACCGGGGCCCCGAGCTCGCTTTCGGCGGCCCGGCACTCGACTTGCCGGTGTGCGAACGTCATCCTTCCGGTACCCAACCGTGCCCCTTGCCCCACTCTAGCTCCGGCGGTAAAGCGAAGTCGGTCGGTCTCACGTACGCCGAGTTAGCAGGCGGAAAGCGGTGCGCAGCCTTTCGCTGTCACTCCGGCGGGCAGCATCGCACCTCCGAGTGCTCGGTACCGTACGCTGCGCCTCCTCCTGCCGCACGCAACGAGCCATACCCGGAGGAAATCGGCCTCGGCCTTCCTGAGATATCAGCCTCCGAGTTGGCCCGACGAGTCGGTGGCACCCTGCTCGCTTTCAGCGGCCCGGCACTCGACTTCCCGGTATGCGAACGTGATCGTTCCGGTACCCAAACGTGCCCCTTGCCCCACTCTAGCTCCGGCGGTAAAGCGAAGTCGGTCGGTCTCACGGACGCCGAGTTAGCAGGCGGAAAGCGGTGCGCAGCCTTTCGCTGTACCTCCGGCGGGCAGCATCGCACCTCCCAGTGCTCGGTACCGTACGCTGCG